>NW_022885012.1:0-31280 GCF_011952205.1 Bombus bifarius | reverse complement strand
TAGGGAGTAATTGCTCTTAATGAAGCAACCGTGTTAGCCACTTAATAGTGGCTTGCTTCTAATCCGGAATCACCTTCAATTAGTTGTAACTAGTGGCTTCCTGATAATTACCGCTCAGAGGTTGTTTCTTTTTTCTTTTTTTTTTGCTTTATTATAATTGCGATGCTCGAACCATGTTTACCATGGAACTCGCTTCCTTATTTAAAATCACTTTGTACCATTGATCTTTACTTTTCATGCTTCATAATGAACCAATTAGAATTCATAATAAACCAAAATGACGAACGTTCGTTTAAATCACGAGTTTCAGATATTTCTATTCTCTAAAATTACCTGAATTAATTTTTATTAAATAAAATAGCTATAGGATAATTCCACAAATCAGATATTTTGAGCAAATATCTCGGAATTTCCTGTTTAATTCGCCGTAAATTTTCCCAATACGCTCTGGACCTCCTACATATATATAACGTGTCTATACATAACTGTTAATTCATCATTTTCTCGTAATCCTAACAAACAATGCTTAAAAACTTTAACTACGTTTTGGATTATTATCTCGCACGAATAAATTTTAAGCTATTAATCGCTTTCCTGAAAATCTGGGTTGGTTATCAGCTTCGGTACGAGACCATCGAGTAACTCCGGTACGCATGAACGGAAATAATCTCCCAGTTATATCCAAATGTTTAATAATTTTCTACATAGAAATTTAATGAAAAACAAGAATAGAAGAACCTCGCATTACAAAAATCAACTTCCATGAAATCTAAATATTATTTATGCTGTCTGTAATTTTCAACATCTTCTTTCGCAAATCATCATCACCATCATCATCATCACCATTGCGACAGCCATTCTAAAATATATGTATCATTAATTTAATAGAAAATAAGAGTAGAAGAACCTCACGTTATAAAAATCAACATTCATAAAACCAACAAAATATCGTTTTTTAAATATATGTATCATTCAGTTTGTATTGCCTTTACAACGCGTAGATAGGGCGAGGAGATCTCTTCTGAAGACGAGATATTATTCTCATAGAAAGGATACAGAAAGGAGAAGAAGTCGTAAAGAAGCTTCTCTGAGACCACTCGTTTCATCACTTCGCCTCTCAAGGTTTACTGCCTTTAACATTACATTATTCGCGCAGAAAAAGTATTCGCTTTTCTCCCAGCTGTTTCCGTCACCCTGTTATTTCATATCGTGTTACCGTTCGATCAAAAGCGACAACTCATTTATTGTAAACGAAGATTCCGTGCGGCACAGTTAGCAAAGATAAATTACAGACGATCGTATTAATAATAATAATCTGACCGATATCTCGCAATGCGACCAATCGATAAACGCGAGCCGTCCAACGCAAGGACGTTGTTAACGTTTCGAAACTGATTAACGTTCGTTCTCTTCTTTCTTTTCTTTCGTTTCTTCCTTCTCGCCTGTTGGCTCGTAAAAGTATCTTAGCATTTATAGACATTTTTTATTTATTTATATTTATTATATATGATGGTATCATAATTAGTACAACAAAGTATTATTACGTTTCTGTTATATATTCATGAATATATTGGAATTTCATTAGGATCGTAATAAAGTCATATAATAATTATATCGAATATGACGTCAGAATGATAAATACGGTTATTATAATGCAGAGTTTCAATTAAGTAAATTTAAAAATCTATATACAAGATACAAAATTATTTAGCGTAATTATATATTTCACAGTAATTACAAAAATATTTAATTATAAAAATAGTCAAACATTTATTATATTAATAAATCCCGATATTTGATAACCATTTATTACATGTTTAAGATAACTATTTATGCTGTATATTTGTACTAAATAAATGTTTGCATTAAATATCTCGTAACTTCTATGTGCATCTTCAGAAATGCTTCAAACTTTACCAATATAATCATTACAATGCTAATGAAATTTCAGAATGTTTTATATAACACATATTCTACATACATGTAGTATGGTGGACGAAAGGCCTGGGAAATATCGGGCGAACTATGAACAATGTCGCGAGAGCCGAGGCGCCGTCGGGCCCATCAATGTGTCATCGGTCTTTTCAAGTGCATAGTTTCGTGGAAAAGACCTACGTGACCCTGGCTACGAGCGTCTGCAGAACACGTGTGCGGTGGGCCTAGGAAAAGGGCAATAGAATGCGACAACAGTGAGTCGAGAAACAGTGTGCGAGTCGAGAAACAGAGTGCGAGTCGAAAAGCACAGAGTGCGAGTCGAGGAGCCGAGTGCGAGTCGAGCGGAGACGGAGGTTGCGAGTGGCGTTGCCGAGAGAGTGTGGATTGCGCTGTGTTCTGTACGTTTGGTATGAATAGTTCAAGTTAAGCCACAATCGTCTTCTCTGTCTGATTAACATCTCTATTGTCCACTCTTTGTGAACATATTACATCACGATATTACATACATATAATTTTTCTGTGGCAAATATGTAAATGCTTTTATAAACTACTAGGTTTATACGCTTTGCAGTCTCATATTTTCCTCCCACTGTTAGCATTATCTGCAGTTTGTATGTGAGTTGTATGAAGTTGATCGAATTCTACGCTTTCAACGAGCTGGTCGAGTGAGGTTCTGCTTGAATAAGTTATAAATCCTGGCAGGAAGAAAGGCACGTGTTATTGATATCGACTGGTTAGCTGGAATGTTGAATAGGAATTTAAAGAACCAACTGAAACTTTATCGATAATAAAATATGGAAAATATGACTGCAAATAATACGTGAAAAATAATGGAAATATTCTATAGGATATTTGAATGTTTATTAGAGAATTTTAATGATAATATGGAACATAAAGAAGAAAGAAATTCGATGATACTAAATAATGATGATACTGAAAATTTCAGTGATTTTTATTAATATAAAATTAACATTAATATAAATAAAAACAAAAATCTATTATAAATGATATAGACGAACTTTTTAACTAAATATCGTTAGAAAGAAAGGTGACACAAGTATACATACGAAACAATACAAAAAATCCGCATCTATCTAGAGAAATTTGTTATGAATTTCAAAGTCTGTATAAATACGTATACTAATACATAAAGCTTCTAAAGCTCTAAAGTTTTAGTGTTTAAAAAAAAGTACAAAAATATTTCTATTAAAATATATATGATATTTTCCACGGTATTTTCTACGCAGTTTCTACAATTAAGGATTTCCTCGTTCCCATCGATTTTCCTCTAGTTGTGAGACCCTCGGATAATCACGTCCCTTTCATTTTATCTTCGCTACGCTCGATTATAAATACGGAACTGAATATAGAATTATTTGCAAATCAATGAATCCGATGATGTAATTTGTTACGCGCTCGAAACGAATTAGTATCACTTATCTTAGTTTCAATCAATACCTCACTTTCTCAAGTCATTGATTAAAATACGATTTACACTCGTACAGATCGAGCCTTCTTTCTCAATATTTCCGTCGAATATTCGTGATCAATCGTTTAATCGACCTTGATAATTAGAATAGAAATAAGAAAATTCGAACGCCAAATCATTAACGAACCAGCCACTTGCTCACGAATCTCGTCAACTTGGCCTTGTTTTGTCGAACAAATTGTAAATTTTTCCAACCTCGGCTTGAGTCATCGATTCAGGGTTAATGCACGTCACCTGAGTTTCTTTGGTCTCGATTTTCACAATTGGAATGCTGTCTGCAGGACAAACTTGCTATTCGATCAAGAAAACTCGTTTCAATGACTCGTCTGATGAACTTTCAATCAGCGTTCTTACGTTTCAACAGAGTCTCTTCAAAAGTTTCAATCAGGGTCTTAACGCTGTCTAGATTTTCTCTTCAGTATATTGATATTAGAACAATAACTGGAAAATATATTTCTACAGTATTATAATTGAAATTTTTTCATGTAGAGTTATAATAAAATTTTGTATTATAAATTGCCTGTATTATGGATATCAGACAATGAATTCAGCATGAATTATATCGATCTTATATTAAACAATTTATTAGAATTTTCAATGGAATATTTAAAATGTTACTTGATTGTTTTATATTATTATGTGATATTTTTACGAATTTTAAATAAGTTTGCTAGAAGAAGATGTTCATTTTAATTAAAACCATATACATGTATGTATGTATATATATACATAGATTTATAGTTGTGGAAGCGTTCGTTGTAGAACCATTCATTCGTTACCTTCGCTTTCCGTTGGGAAGTGAAAATTTATGAAAACCCTGGTATGCTATAGTTGTCCAGAAATGAAAAGCAATTTTGAACAACTAATCCTTTGTAATCAGAATATTGTCTCGTTAAAAGAGAAAACAAAATTATAATTGATCGCGAGTATAGAGGGAAAATATTAGTATAGAAAATGATTGCGAACTAACTACCTTTAAATATTATAAATATTCAATGGTATATATAAATCTAAATATCTTAAAGTTTCATATTTTTATCTTGCATGAAATTCTTATAAAACAGGAAAATTAATTTTTCTCTGTCTCTCTCCCTCTCTTTGATATAAACGCCGCAGTTAAAAAATAAATATGTATGACCTCATGTATATTCATATGTATTTAAGCATCTTTCTTCGTAACTTTGAATGGTTTTCAATTTCATTTAAATTGTTGCATGGCAACGTGAGTTCTGTTGCAAAATTCATATACTTGTAGAAACGTCAGTCGTAAATCAAGCATAACAACAGTTTTACAGTATGTTGTAGAGATTACTTTGTTATTTAAACTTAGAGATCTTTCTGCTTACAGTAATTACAAAAAGTAACTGTACACCATCGTATTTAGAACAGCATTTATATATATACCAATTAATTAAGACTAAGTCTTAAGATAAAACTGATTAAAATATTAGCTTTCGTATCATTTGTAATACTTTCATACATGCTTATAAATAATTAATGCTATCAAAATGAAACGTAAAAACTGATTTAAAAAAAAGGAAGAGAGACGCTTCATTGGGAAATAAGGATACATACGTACAAGTACTTTTTGTAGCCACTGTGTGGCTTTCAAACTCAATTTCAGGGCAAAAAAGAAATTATTGAAAAACGGTTACCTAATATGTACATCATAGTGAAGCAATTATCAAAGGCGAATCCAACGAAAAAACGACACAAAGTGAACTGCCAGAAGCTACCCGTGAACGCAGTAGCCACCCCAGCGAGAAATCCCATTAAATTAGCTCCGAGCAAAGCTGGTATTCTTCCATATTGATCAGCAACCCATCCAAAAATTAATCCTCCGAAGATAGCGCCGATGAAGAAGATACTTTGAGCTATGGTTGGCAATGCATCATACTGACAAACCCATCCCAGCTGCAACAGAAAACTACAGTCGAATGATTTACTTCTGATCACGATCAGCATCACAGAAATCTTATAGCAATTTCAACGCCTCGATTAAACGAATTTTCGATCAAAGTTTCGAAATTCCTAATGAAGCGCGCCTCTGTCCTTTTTTCTTTCCCTTTGAGGAAAAAAGAAGGAGAAGCTTAAGACCCTGCGCGTTCTCGCGTCCTTCTTCTGGATGCTTCCTACCCCTCGATGAATAATTCTCCTCCTGACGAGCGACGCAAAGTTCATGGAAATCCACTGGAGCAAAAAGTCTTGCAATTTATGTCGAACAAATCTGCGTGTTCGCGCTGTTGCTCGTTATAACGTTTTATTAAAGTTTCTTTTCAATCCGATATTTTCATTTTCAGTTTTATCGCAACCTAGTTTTATCAGCTTTCATAATTCGAAATTTTTTATCCTTTTTCTTTCTTTAAGTATTTTTATAAATATTTATTCGATTGTATTTTATTTGGCAATGTAACGCTTGAATTTAGAATGTACTCTGTAATTTCACTACATGCACTAATTATTACTGCAATATGTACTAGTAATTCTGTTACGTACTATAATTTTCCTCTGTGGAAATCGACATTGTTAATTTTCCCACTTCTGAACTATCGATCTTTCCACAAACGTTTATTCGACTCTTTTCATCGTTCTTCTTTCTTTCCAAAAATTGTACACTACGCTTATTTTTTATCGAAATAGATCATGCAAGTAATCGAATACGACATACACAGTATAAAGGGATTGATTGATAGGAACAGATAAAATATTCAAAAAGCAGGAAATTACAAGTCGAACATTTTCTGTCACCTCGGATGCCACAGACGCATAAGGGACGGTGGTATAATTAAATTCCCATCCTTGTTGGCAATCTTTCGTTGGCCACGATGGGTCCGGTGCGTGGCTTCCATTTAGCAAAATTTCCGTGTAATTTACATCGTACATGCTGCATCTCGAGTAACCTTCGCGGTTGACTGGTATCGCCAGCGACAGCCTGAAACGAAGGAGAAGATAACGTAGATTGGTTCACGGTCTTCGATGCCGATGGACGTTCCGACAAGCGAGTAATTAACGTTCTATTTGAAACTCGACAAAAAACATTGGGAATCTCGAGTATTTGTTGAGCTAATAATATTGATTGTTAGTCGAGTCTGATAAAACGTATTTGATTGGAATTTCATTTAAAGCGAAGAAAGTTATTTTCAATTGTAGCTGGATGTACGTTAATTGCTGTTTTCCTGTCTTTACAAATTACTCATTCCTTTGTTTCATCAGCCTTTTCGATTATTATTGTCTCGTATTATTATTGTCGAGTATTGTCTCGTGGTTATTATCTCAACGCTTTTATCGTGTCAATTTATTGCGTTGTGTTCATACGGGTTTGTAGAATATATAATAAACAATGCAATGAGAAATGAAAATGAGAAAATTTTGAAGAATTATTAAATTAGGTAAATTGAAGGGAAAGAAGTTCTGTGAAGGAACCGGGTTGGATCTAAACAGATAATAAAGAAAGATGATCCAAGATTTGCGACCTCCGACGTATGTCGAAAACACTTACTCATTAATAACGAATGTCATTAAGATAATCCAGTGACGGATAATACCGTCAAACGATGTTTACATTATTATAATATGAAATCCAATTTGAAGGCTTCGTGAATTTCTATTATCCTTCAATGAAATTATGAAATAATGGCGCAATTTAATGATAAAGATTATTATTATTTCATTAGGCTTGCTGTATAATTTGCTAGATTGTCTTCAACCAGATAAATATAT
This sequence comes from Bombus bifarius, assembly GCF_011952205.1. Lineage (NCBI taxonomy): Eukaryota > Metazoa > Arthropoda > Insecta > Hymenoptera > Apidae > Bombus > Bombus bifarius. The sequence continues at coordinate 24,136 of NW_022885012.1, read as the reverse complement.
CAATAATTTTGGCAATGGCTATCATCACATACTTTATCGAAAGAGAGAACATTGGTTCTCTTTGATTTTCGATCGTTGAATCGTCGAAAGAAAACTTCGCGGCTCAGAGAAAGTTCTCCTACAAACACGTACATAGCATAAAAATCGGTAACACGCGGAAGTTCTACAGGAAAAAAATCAAAAAGACTTGCTGAGCAAGGCAAGAACTTTCCAATAGAAGGTGAGCATAATAATAAATAACACTTGCACGGATGCTTGCGGAGGAGTCGTTGACTATATTAAACTAATACTAATTATGAAACAATGTAACAGTAACGGTACTAGTCGTAATTAACATACTATCGTTAACATTATCGTGATATCGAAATTTCTTCCCACAAGATCACCCACAAGATTAATTGCATCGATTTGCGAAATTCTTAGTGTTCGATGATTATCATAGTCGAGGAAAGGTATTTACAAGATATTAACATCCGCATCTAATCACATCTCGTAGCATCGCGACTTATCACGCGTATCGCCTAACCTTTACATGAATATTGAACGAACGAACACTTCGAACGCATTATGCAAGTGTACGTTACGTTTTTCATTCGCCGGTAAAAGCTTTCAAAAACGAGTTAATGAGCGAATGATACGTGGCATGCGCGAAAGAAACGAATGCTTGCCCATAGAATAGCTGAAAATGATTCGAAAAGTATACTAGCAAAATAACAATAGATTCAGATGATAACTGACCAGTCGACCAGGATTAGTCACAGCCTTTTAACAATTCTATCGATTTTTTGCTACTATTATACTTATTTACTCCAAAGCTAAGATCCTACCTAGGCTAAACTAAACGTTAACTATGACTCACAGTTGGAAAATGCACTTATCTTATACGTAATCATTTATCAATTACTGAGTTCGTTAAGTTCTATTTTTGTTTGCTGAAAGGAAAAAATCTTCCATTGATTAATCATCGCTATATCGTTGTTTGCTATTGTCTTTCGTTTGATCGACAATCATTTACCCATTCCATCGTTGTAGAACTCTTCATTTCTGGTTCCTATAATCTGGTATTTAATATCATCGAATTTATTTTGAAGCACGTGCACGTGCCAAAAAATTAGGTCACGGAAGTTTTATGCATTTCTGTGAAATCTGAAAGGGCAAAATTGCAAAGTACACGTGTGACACGTGGAAATATATATGTCGGAGATGAAAAGAACACCGGAGCCTTTGGAATTTTGGATAACCCCGCAACATTGTAACCTAGAGTCTACTATAGCTGTAATCAAACAATTGTAGTTATTCAACCCGATTGTAATTATTCGAGAATTGTGATAATGAGCTTGGGCTCGAGGCGACAGTCAGTCGCCGAACGTAGCCGCGGTCACGGGATGAACGCTTTGTCTAACAAAGGTATGGAGTAATTCTATAGCTCTCCTTAAAAGAAATATTCGTGGGGACACGCGACAGTAAACATTCCAACGGTTTCTGTCCTGTGGCTCGCCACACGCAGACCCTATTCTTCGAGTAAGATGATTGCCAGATGTCGATGCGTCTCCGCAGTACATGTTCGGCTAGCTCGAGGGCCCGTTATAAATCTTAAGGTTTAGTTAACTAAAGTCCTTCAAACAGACAAACAGTCTTTGTCCCAACTACGGGAAGATAGGGGAGACATATTTTTCAACGAGCGGCGTCTTCCACTAGCAACTTTCCCTCGAGGGCGGCTAGCATCTTTTTCTAACCACCGATATGGAGATTGACCAATTAGCAACGCCAATTTCCCTTACTTTCTGAACGAAGGCTTTTCTCGACGAATCCGATGATCTCGTGTCCTTAGACACACCCCATTATAGTTTTCCTCTGTGGCGTGATCGGGACGGGAAAGACATTCTTTCTCGCGATCTCATTGATGAAAGGAGTAACTGTTTACGACCAGTGAATATTACGCGTCCGACTTAGATTTTGTGAGTACGTTCATCTATCATCCCGTCGACCGCGGATTCGTTATTGAACCTAGGATCATTGTCATTAGTTTCTCGAGCACCTAACTACCGCGGTTACTTGTCCGGTTCTATAATAATCGTATTTGCACTAGTCAATGTCTTCTCCATTGCATAACGACAACGTGTAACCCAAACGAAGATTCGTTTCACGCCCCTAACCCTAATTCTAATGTAAACCCGACATCAGAAGTGGGATCAGTGCCGGTTATAACAGTGCAAGAGCTTACGACCATCGTGCGCGAGTCAATTCCGTCGCTAGTGCAAAAATCGAGTGTGGAACCTAACAATTTTTCGACTCCGCTGCCTGGTGCGCAGCTACCAATCTGATTATGGAGAAAGATCCTTTACAAAGCAGTGCCCTGAATATAATTTCAATGCCGAGTGTCGAATTGACTTCTACGTAGTGGAGGCGCTAACTGGTACATCAAGCCATCCGGGTGAGTCGTTTCCATTTTACCCCGATTTCGGAGCCGAGTGTTCGCTAATTAAAGAATCCGTAGTCTTGAGAATTTCTGGCAAAAGAACGATTGATATAGTAGTAATGCGAGGAATAAGAGATATTGGTACTAAACGTATCGCTCAAATCTTGCCCGTTGCAGGTGTTAGTGGTTAGAGATAAATTTTTCATGTCCTGGCTGATAGTTATTTAAAAATACGATATCGCGATTGCTCGTCAAATTTTAAGCCAAGATCTTGACGTAATATTACACAAACTAGCCTCGCTATGTGTAAAACAAAAATAATTCATGCCCGTAATAAAACCGCTGAAAACGAGATCGATGTCAATGAAGTTGACAATGAGGTACGTGGTAGTGATAAAAGTCGATTAATCTTTCTTTTCGAAAATTCAGAGATTCATCCGTTACGGGTCCCCTACGTACTCGTACAAAAAATACAGGACAGTTAGAAGTACAATTAATTGATCCTAACATCGCCGTACAAGGAGTCCTAATAGACTTCGCGAGCGCAGAGTAGTACGTGATAGAACAAGCGACTTAATTACAGCCAAAAATCATAAAGCCTAGTAATTCACCGTTCGCGAGCCCCGTGTTACTCGTGAAGACGAACAATGGTTCAGATAGATGATAGACAGATTTTCGAGAACTAAATAAATATACGGTCGCGAATCGGTATCCTTTACCCCTCATTGCGGATCGAGTCGCGAGATTGCAAAAGCGAGATATTTTATTATTCTGGACATGGCCGGTGGGTTTCTCCAAACCCCTATTCATCCTAATTCTAGGAAGTATACAGCATTGATTACCCTCGATGAACAATTTGGATAATAAGTTGTTGTTTTCTTCGAATTCTTTTGTGCCTTTGTTCGATCCATTCGATGTCCTTTATTTGCATAACATAAGTGCGTGCGCGTTTAATGTTTCTTCCGGAAGTCATTTTCGGGACGGCGATACTATGCTGACTCCGTCGAAAATGGGGATTCTTATATCTTCGGACAACCCTAATAATTTTGCAACTCATACTTGTCTAAATATTCTAATATTTATGTTCTTCCTTGCTACAATTTTGTAAACCATCAAAGCGTTTACTACGGAAACCCTCAGGAGTAGTCGCGTGCCAAGTCTTCTGTAGCATTTGACCCTTTTTAATTGTGGTGACATAAGAAATCATTTGGTCGGAGTGATCTGTACTACACTTTCCTTCATTGTATTCAGCAGCGGCTGCTGATTTCGATGTTGCGAACAAACGAAACGAGAGATCGTTCTTGAGATTCCTTTGAAAACACGTATAACAGCCAACGTGCCATTCGTACGTTGTCGTCTATTTGGATGATGTCCTAATTATTGCCGACTCGATAGATCAAGCTCTAAAAGTATTGCACACCGTACTAGATACCCTTGTAAAAGCCGGATTCTCCTCTAACTTTTCAAAATGTTCTTTTCTAAAGGCATCGGTACTCTATTTGGAATATGTAATTTACGACGGAGAAGTTCGTCCCAATCCGGGTAAAATGCACGCCTTGAGTTCTTTACCTGCGTCAACGACCGTCACACAGCGCAGGCAGTTCATAGGTTTAGCCCTTTATTTCCGAAAATTCGTCCCTAAATTTTCACGGGTAATGAAACCCTTGTATGCGCTTACTTCCGATAATAAAAACATGACTTGGACAGATAGGCATGGAAAAATAAGGCAAAAGGTAATTTCCGCCCTGACCGACGCGCCGGTGTTAATGGTATTTGACCCCAATTACCCCATAGAACTACATACGGACGCTAGCTCGGAAGGATATGGAGCCATTCTAATGCACAGGGTCGAAGGCAAAAATCGAGTAGTGGAGTATTATAGCAAAAGGACTAGCCCTGCGGAATCTAGGTATCATTCCTACGAATTGGAAACGTTAGCGGTTGTAAACGCCGTCAAACACTTCCGTCATTATCTCCACGGACGAGAATTTCTTGTCGTCTCCGATTGTAATCCTTTGAAGGCATCCAGTAGTAAGGTAAATTTAAATGACAGGGTTTACAGGTGGTGGGCTTACTTACAAACTTTTACTTTTGACATTATGTACCGGGAAGGTAAACGAATGGCCCACGTAGATTTCTTTTCGCGAAATCCCGTAGACTTGGATCGCAGTACGTTTAGCAAAATCGTAGAGAAAGAAATTAACCTAACCGAAATCTCCGACGATTGGCTACTAGCGGAACAACGTCGCGACCCACAAATTGCCGAGATCGTCGATAAATTGCAGAACGAAGAGCTCGCGGAAGATGTCGCGAATACGTATGAGTTACGGTCCGGCACCCTTCACCGTAAAATACAGAGAAAAGGCAGAACTCTCTGCTTGTCCATTGTCCCCAGAGGTTTTAGATGATCTGTTATTAACCATGTGCAACAGTCAATTATGCACTTAGGTTGGGATAAAACGCTTGAGAAACTGTGCGAGTGTTACTGGTTCGAAGGAATGGCGGAGTATGTTCGCCAATTCGTAGAGAACTGTCACGCTTGTCAAGTTTCGAAGGCCAGTTCAGGTAAAATACAAGCTGAATTACATCCTATACCTAAGACCAGCATACCTTGGCATACAGTTCACGTGGACATAACGGGCAAACTAAGCGGTAAAAGTGGTTCGAAAGAGTATGTCATTGTTTTGGTCGACGTCTTCACTAAATTCGCATATCTGCATCATACTCGTAAAGTAGATTTCCTTAGTACCGTTAAAGCACTTAAGTACTATATTTTTATTCGGCAGCCCCTGCCGGATAATAGCGGATCAGGGAAGATGTTTTACGGGCAAAGAATTTCGAGACTTTTGTCAAGATAAATACATTAAACTCCATTTAATTGCGACCGGAGCTAGTAGGGCCAACGGACAGGTAGGGCGTATTATGAGTACGCTAAAAAAAAAACATGTTCACAACAATAGAAACCAACTGGCGGTCCTGGCAAGACGCGATCGGGGAAATACAACTGGCCTTAAATTGTACCACCAACCGCGTGACTAAGTCAAGCCCGTTGGAACTACTAATCGGTAAAACAGCGAGACCCTACGGCTTATCCCTACCCGACAATATCGAAGAAAGAGAAGTAAATATCTCCCATATAAGACAGCAGGCGATAAAGAATATAGAAGCAAGCGCCAAATACGATAAGGATAGGTTCCACGAAAACAAAGCTAAAATAGTTAGGTTCAACCTGGGCGATTTCGTATTACGCAAGAACGAGGAACGGAACCAGACGAAGTTAGATCCGAAATTCAGGGGTCCGTTCGTAATAGCAGAGATTTTGGAAGGAGATAGATATACCCTAAAAACCTTAGACGGCAAACGATCATATAAGGACAGACACGACAGACTGAGAAAGGTGCCAGAAGGTTGCGTCCCTGCTGAGTTAGACGTCTGCGGTGATGACAACGGCGGTGATAATAACGATGCAAGTACACTGACCTCAGAGGATCATTAACACTGCGTTGTGGTCATAGTAATACACCGAGTGGTTTTATATGCTTTTTGTTGTAAACCGTTGAGTGGGTTTACGTGCTTTTTGTTGTAAACCGTTGAGTGGGTTTACGTGCTTTTTGTTGTAAACCGTTGAGTGGGTTTACGTGCTTTTTGTTGTAAACCGTTGAGTGGGTTTACGTGCTTTTTGTTGTAACCCGTTGAGTGGGTTGATGTGCTTTCTGTTGTAACCCGTTGAGTGGGTTGATGTGCTTTTTGTTGTAACCCGTTGAGTGGGTTGATGTGCTTTTTGTTGTAACCCGTTGAGTGGGTTGATGTGCTTTTTGTTGTAACCCGTTGAGTGGGTTGATGTGCTTTTGGTTGTAACCCGTTGAGTGGGTTGATGTGCTTTTGGTTGTAACCCGTTGAGTGGGTTGATATGCTTTTGGTTGTAACCCGTTGAGTGGGTTTATGTGCTTTCTGGGTGTAATGCACCCAACGTGGCAATATGATCCAACAAACTGAGGTTCACCAGTGTACGAAATCGAAAATGATCTGTTGTGTCATTACGGTCTGACTGGCGACTCACAGAACGCACCTAACACTTTGAATACAAATTATAACATTACAAATTCCTATTCTCTTTTATTTTTCTGTTGTCAAACCTCCGAACGAAACTTTGTTATTGCACTGGATCCTTGACTTACTTAGACATTTAGTTAAATCGTAAACAATGTCGGTTGTAGCGAATCTAATGTAAGAAATACGATATTTTAGTTACACACGAGGACGTGTGATAGTCAGGATGGCCGTGTCGGAGATGAAAAGAACACCGGAGCCTTTGGAATTTTGGATAACCCCGCAACATTGTAACCTAGAGTCTACTATAGCTGTAATCAAACAATTGTAGTTATTCAACCCGATTGTAATTATTCGAGAATTGTGATAATGAGCTTGGGCTCGAGGCGACAGTCAGTCGCCGAACGTAGCCGCGGTCACGGGATGAACGCTTTGTCTAACAAAGGTATGGAGTAATTCTATAGCTCTCCTTAAAAGAAATATTCGTGGGGACACGCGACAGTAAACATTCCAACGGTTTCTGTCCTGTGGCTCGCCACACGCAGACCCTATTCTTCGAGTAAGATGATTGCCAGATGTCGATGCGTCTCCGCAGTACATGTTCGGCTAGCTCGAGGGCCCGTTATAAATCTTAAGGTTTAGTTAACTAAAGTCCTTCAAACAGACAAACAGTCTTTGTCCCAACTACGGGAAGATAGGGGAGACATATTTTTCAACGAGCGGCGTCTTCCACTAGCAACTTTCCCTCGAGGGCGGCTAGCATCTTTTTCTAACCACCGATATGGAGATTGACCAATTAGCAACGCCAATTTCCCTTACTTTCTGAACGAAGGCTTTTCTCGACGAATCCGATGATCTCGTGTCCTTAGACACACCCCATTATAGTTTTCCTCTGTGGCGTGATCGGGACGGGAAAGACATTCTTTCTCGCGATCTCATTGATGAAAGGAGTAACTGTTTACGACCAGTGAATATTACGCGTCCGACTTAGATTTTGTGAGTACGTTCATCTATCATCCCGTCGACCGCGGATTCGTTATTGAACCTAGGATCATTGTCATTAGTTTCTCGAGCACCTAACTACCGCGGTTACTTGTCCGGTTCTATAATAATCGTATTTGCACTAGTCAATGTCTTCTCCATTGCATAACGACAACGTGTAACCCAAACGAAGATTCGTTTCACGCCCCTAACCCTAATTCTAATGTAAACCCGACATATAAAACATCGGAAAGTAGCACGCTTTGTAACGTTTAATCGAGGTAAAACAATTTTTTATCCAGCTTCTAGTTTTTTCTTTCGCTTCCTTTATATTCTGAAAAATATGCGTAAAAATCCGCAGGCTACGTATTATGACGTAAACGGAATGGAACGAATCAATAATAGAATAAATTAAATAATATTAATATTAAAATATTAAATAATATTAATATTAATATAAAAATTATAATAATAATAATCGATAATAAAAGAAATTAAGGACAATGGAACACATATTCGATTTATACTAAATATCCGCGGCTGTCCTGATATTTATACGCCAGTCGCGTACATACGTTCAAGTTATAATTTCTAATACCATTAGAAAGTTAGGAGAATTTTAATCGAGAACGAGCTCTATACCCTTTGAACGTAATTTGTTCGTCACTTAATCGCTGCACGCGGTAAACACTAACGAGCAGCTCTTAAACAAAAGTATTTGTACGTTATGGTCAACAACGGGGTGACTAGTTATTAGCGCGTTCTCCTGTTTCATTGAAATTTTAATTGCATCAACGTAGTACGTTCTATGGTCGACGTCTTAACATAATTGTACGGATCGAATGTCTTTACGTAAAACTGTCCCGTGCACGTTGACGATTCGCGGCCAATCAACGATATCAGGCCGAATGTTACGTGCTCAACGCTATTTTTTCGCGTTCACGCTCTCATTGTTTGCGCGAAGGTTCAACGCGTTCGCGCGGCGTACGCGATAATACGCGCTCCGGGAATTTTATCCAAGGAGCATTGTGCGAGCGCAACACGTTGCGACACCACATCCTTTGCCTCTCTCGAAACGTCTTAATAACGAATTATGGTGCAATCGAACCATGCGCGTATAGCAAAAAGCAATCGTTTCTAGCCGTTCACTTTGAACACCGCGAAGGTTAATTTGGCAACTACATATATATCCATGTATTGTGTTTCTAACGATTGCCAAATGCTATTTTCATGCATATAGTGATGCCATCCTTTTGTTACGAAGGATTAGCATCAGAGAAATTTTCGGCTTATTACGCATATTGAAAATGTAACGTAAGATTCATCTTTTTTTTTTCAGCAAATATGCAGAGATACGCACAGGTGCGTTTGAGTATTAGAGCACCTACTGGTTACATTTATTGGAACGCTCTAGCGGATTTTACGCTGTAAAACATACGACGTGAATGAAAGTTCGGATTTATAATAAAATAAGCAGAAGATACAATCGGAAAAAGGATCTCAGCAAGACGATAGTATTAGGACAGCGTTAGGAAACGGTAGGCCAAGAAAAGCCGGTCGAAAGATGATTCGTAGAACTAAAGGAAAGTGTTGAGATATTGATCCGTTTCATACAAATTCATCATTGAATTTACACGAAAAAAGATCGAGTTAGAGACACGATAACGCGTTAATGAAACTTCTAATCTCTAAATCTCTAGAGAGAAATCCTTAAAAGCTGTAGATCCTTAATAAACAATTTACCGATTACGACGATAAGTCCCCTGATGCTCGTAACCAATTTTACACAGAAAACGGATCACCAAAGTTGCAAGACTTTCGAGTTGGAGGAAATGACGCGTTAACGAGAGCGTCGCGACGTATAATGTTTACAAAGTTTGCGTGGAAATTAACACGATCAGGAATAAGCTGGATCGTTGTCACCGTTTACGATCGTGTTTCCGAGATGAAAGAAACAGCTACTATTATGCAATCGATCGTTTCGAACTAGTAAACGGCGTAGCGAAATAAAACATGTAAGTCTTAACATACGTTCACTAGCAGGAACGTGTTTTATTGAAACTTTTACGACTCGCTACCGGCTGCTCCAGCCGTTGCATTATTTGAATAACATCGAAGGTTGTTGACCTAGCAACCGAACGAAGGTGCGATCCAATTGGATGTGGATGTAATTACACCTTGAAATACCTTTCGTCATCGAGCATTTCCAATTCCCCGCCGAGTGTCCTCCATTTTTGCGCTTAGTCTTTACGCTCGATATCGTCGCGATTTGTAAGCACTCGCTAGCAACAGAATGTGCGATCGTCGTCGCGCGTCGCTGTTTCGACAGAATTAACGTCGTTGGAATCTCACAACGATTGAGAAACCGCATATATACTTCGCGCGAAAACCACGATGAACGAGTTATGTCTCGTTCGGGCTAATTTCTTTGAAGTAGTCAATGTGTCGATTTTTAATTTATGCTTCAAATATGTAATATCGGAAAATAAGGATAGAAATTTTTTTCCGATTACTTACAATTTATTAATATTAAATTGAATATACAAATATAAATTGGACAGAGAACGATATTTATTTAACGGAAACTAAATGCAATACTCGTATCTATATCAAATAACTTTACAGTTATTTGATCACTCTCGTCACAACGAATCTAACACACACACACTCTCTCTCTCTAACAACTCTATCAATTCTCACGACTCTACTCTTCGACGACTCAATTAGCTCTGATCTTCGCCAATACACTCCTGCTCGGTCGTGCTCGCTCTTGCTCTCGTCCTCTCTCACACACACACACGCACACTTTTCGGCTCACATACTCTGGCCTCTCGATTGCCACTCCTTGAAATGTGGAACCGTACTTCTGTTTTGACGCTGCTTATCTTTTCTCGCGTCACTGTTACTAGGCGCTCTTGGATGTAAACAAACCACGAAAGACGACGTACACGGTGTTTTCTAATTTCAACCGATCTCCAATCAAAGCTATTCTACGATATTACAAATATTAAGAATCGAAGATCCAGTGTGGAGAATTTGAAGGGTTGACTCTGAGATTTGAGAGTAATTTCAGAGAATAGAAGCTTAATTCCTGCGATTACTTCCTTCACATACTTCCCCTTTTCGGATCTTGACACTACGCAAGTCTCTTTCGGTCGTGCCGTACACCTCGCTGCAATATGTCCAAATCCGCTGCACTCGGAACACCTAACACCTTCTCCCCTCTCCGGACACTTAACACTTAGATGATCCTCACTACCGCAAATGAAGCATCTTCTTTTCTTCATTGCATCTACAGATTGACTGGGCTTCCCGTTCTTCTGGGTTTTAGCCGGCTTCACAATCGACTTTACTCTGCGACTCTTCTGCTCTTCGTACATCACTAACCTCTTCCTCAACTCTTTGATTGACGTAGCGCCGTACAATATAGCCTTATTGTTCTCGTCGTCTATTATTCCATCCGCTATGTATTCCACCTTTGCTTCCTCCTCTATGTCCACATGGTTGGCTATTTCGAGCATGCGGTACATGTAAGCCAAACATGCTTCATCACTCTCCTTTTTTGTTTCTTCAAGTTTCTGATGTACTTGCCTACTGTTGACTTTCCTCGAAAATTCTTTCACTAGCCCCCTCTTCGACTCATGCCAAGTCCTGGCATGACACTCGAAGCTCGCAAATATTTTCGCTGATCCCTTCAGCAGCTTCCTCGCGTAGACTGCCTTCTGCCCATCCGACCACATGCACGTATCAGCGACTTCCTCGAACGACTCGAACCATCGTTCGACATTTTCACCTTTGTCGCCACTAAACGACTCTAATGCATCTTCGACGTCTCTAAAACTCAGTGTCGAACCAACGCATGCCCTTCGACAATATTCATCACGGTCCTGATACACCCTTCGCGTATCTCTCTTGTATCCTCTTGCGTTTTTCTTGTCATCTTCATCCTCACTTTCGTCGTCGCTTTCTTCTTCCGACGATATGTCGTTACCATCCATGGCCGCTTGTAGCCGTGCGCGTAATTCTACTTTTCTTCCCGTCGTTTTTAAACCCAAACTAGCGAGGCGCTCCTTCAACTCCTTCGTATTCATTTTCTCAACATCTTCATCTTCGTTACAATCACGCTCAGCTCTCTGTACGTTTCCTAAATCTCGTTGACCGATTAGCTCTTCACCGCCCGTCGATCCCTTAGGATACGATTGTCCAGCCCTACATGCCCGATTCAGCCTTGCAATCAGCACTGACCTCGCACCAGATATAGGGAGTTTCATTCGCGCGAGCTTACTCCTCAGCTCCTCCAGCGTCAAATCCTCTTCACCCGACAATCGTTCGTCTTCAACGTTTGCCATTTTATTCTATTCTTTTCTACTCCCGCACAAATAGCTCCGTTAAATCGTATCGTTTCTCTGTCTTATTCAATCCCAGACGAGCCCCCACTTGTAATATCGGAATATATTAATAATGGATTGAAAATACAGATATTAGTTAGACAGAGAAACGATGTTTGATTAACAGGAAAACTAAATGCAACGCTCGTATTTACAACAAATAACTTGACAACTATTTGGTAACTCTCTCTCTCTCTCTCTCTCTCTCTCACTAGCAACTCTAACACTCGACAACACTCGCAACTCAATTCTAACGACTCTATGCTTCGACGTCTCGATCAACTCTGATTCTCGCAACACGCACACTTTTCGATTCGCCTTGGATAGCGAAACCGTCCTTCTTCTAACGCGTTTTTAAAACGCGATGGCGCTATCACTTTCTAAAAGCGTCGTCTTTACATTTCCGATGGCCACGGGCACATCCGACTGCCAGATATACAATGTATTATAAGAGTATCATTACCATACTTTTCATGAAAAGAGCAATTTTTCTTGATAACTATACTCTGTAACATAGATTGGAGTCGCTGATTTGATCCCTCTGATATCGTTGTCTTATGAGAGTCTCGCCTGGTCTTGATTGGTTCTGTTGACTCTTATCGTTGTGAAAAATCGATTCGTTGTGTACCTTTTTTGTATAGAGAATTATTTTGTGGTAGAATATAATGTTGTAATATTTGTGGTCTTTACTTTACTAATTTTGTCACTGAGCCGCTCTTTGGTTCGTTGAGCGATTCATATTCCGCATATATTCCGTACTTGCTTCGCTTGGTACTTTTATAATTTTCGCAGTTACAATAAAAAATTTAATTCTTAACAGATTAAAGATTTAACCTCTTGCTTTATAGTGTACAATAATTTTTTTTTTTTTTTCGTATAGGTTATGTGATCCATAGTTTGAGTAAGTAGTACATATATATATATATATATATATTTCCTCCCACTGCGATGATCGCACTATATTTTTCCACGTCTCTATTCTATTCTCTGGATGATCTGAATTCTCGAGCAGTCGAGTGACGATTGATCTGTACAATTGATCGATTTCTTTTTACTACAGACATGCAAGAAATTCCGTCTTGGAGAGCGATGTTGCGAGTTCGAATGCCTGGACCATCTAAAGAACATTACCGGAACTGGTAAAGTTTATGTCGTTGATGGTAATAATTCCTCCACGACTCAGCAACAAAAGCTACTCTGGGTGATGAGCTTAATGGTGCTGTTGCGGCTATTTTAATTTTTCAACAGGGATCCAGATGGCGCCGTTGACGAAATTCTTTCATTATAAACGTCAACGATCAACATCAGCCATCAGGGAACGAAGAAGGTACGCTGTAACGTGTCTGAGTAATTATACCTCGAGGAGTACATACAGTTATGTAATGAAGATTCGTATGTGAGTGTTTGTTTTCTTATTTCTTTTCCCTTTGTTTCATTTGAATGGATTTTTGTACTCAAAGAGCGAGGTAAGATTACGTCAGATACGTTTTTACATATGCTAAAAAAATGGAAAATGATGACGATGAATCAATGACACGTAGAAAATTATAATCTGTTGTATTGCTGTTATCTAATGGTGTTGTAGTTGACTGTATGGTGGATGTATCTAATGGTGTTGTAGTTGATTGTATGTTGTTCAATATTGCTATGAAACTCTTCTGATTCATTGTCACTTATACGAAGGATGGAAGTATACGAAATTGATAAAATTATTAATAATATTTACGAAGAGAAAGTAAACTGTTGGATATATGACAAAATAATTCTATTTTAAATGAGAGACTGGTCAGCGTGGTTATTTTGTTTACAAAATCAAACGAATTTAATGAATGTAATGGTAAGGAAGTAACTATAAGTGGCTGTTAAACTATTTTTATGCTTGAAAAGTAATTCGCAAAGTAATGTAAAGCAGTACTACTGAGTTGTACATAACCTCTTTCAGAATTTGTTCTTAACCTCTTGCTTCATAACTTTCTTAATTATACTCTTCAAACTTATTGACTACTTCGATGTTGTTACGAACAGAAACTGATAAAATATTAATCTTAAATATAGATTGAAATGAAAGCTTGTCACGTAAATATATATATATATATATATATATATATATGTCGGAGATGAAAGGAAAGCCGAAGCCCTTCCTTGGAAATTTTGGGAACATCCTCTAGTACCTTAGCCTAGATTTTATTATAGTTGTAATTGTCTAAGATTTGTAATAAGCGAGATTGGGTTCGAGGTGACAATCGGTCGCTGAACGTAGCCACGGTCACAGGATGGATGTTTTATCTAACGGAGGTCTGGAGTGGTTGTATGTGTTTTCCGAGAAGTGTGGTTGTGGCGGCATGCGGCCTCGAGAGCGGGCCGAGCCACGTGTGATGTTGCCTCGGAGGTGCCGATGCAATGGGACATACATTGTATTTAGTAACCAAAACTCCAGGCAGAAACTGCCTAGCAACGGCGTTTGGAACTCTCTCGATGCTTCCAACGAGTGTGCCTAGCAACGGCGTTTGGAACCTTCTCGATGCTTCCAAACGGGGATAGAAAACAAAATGCAATCGTACAGGGAGAAAAATCTCCACGAGGCTGGCATTCTTGCGATTGCCTTGGAGAGTGATACATCGAGCATTTTCGACGATCGCATTTGCGTCTAAGTTAGTTTCGCTTAGTAAGGAGTTATCCCGGTGACCGTGGATTCGTTTGAACTCAAACATTGCTAATAGTATTATTTAATTTAATTATTCGTAGATCGTATTATTCATTAGGCTTAGTGTTTGTTAGTCTTATTATTAGTTGTACTTATTATTTGTTAAGCTTAGTGATAGACCTGTATATACGTGTAAATAAAATCTCGGCTTTGTGAAACGATGGCTAGTCCACATGAAGAGTCGTCGCGCGCCCACAATTCGAATCCTGATCCGACATATATATATATATGTCGGGTTTACATTAGAATTAGGGTTAGGGGCGTGAAACAAATCTTCCTTTGGGTTACACGTTGTCGTTATGCAATAGAGAAGACATTGACTAGTGCAAATACGATTATTATAGAACCGGACAAGTAACCGTGGTAGTTAGGTACTCGAGAAACTAATGACAATGATCCTAGGTTCAATAACGAATCCGCGGTCGACGGGATGATAGATGAACGTACTCACAAAATCTAAGTCGGACGCGTAATATTCACTGGTCGTAAAGAGTTACTCCTTTCATCAATGAGATCGCGAGCGAGAATGCCTTTCCCGTCCCGATGATGCCACAGAGGAAAACTATAATGGGGTGTGTCTAAGGATACGAGATCATCGGATTCGTCGAGAAAAGCCTTCGTTCAGAAAGTAAGGGAAATTGACGTTGCTGCTAATTGGTCAATCTCCATATCGGTGGTTAGAAAAAGATGCTAGCCGCCCTCGAGGGAAAGTTGCTAGTGGGAGACGCCGCTCGTTGAAAAATATGTCTCCCCTATCGTCCCGTAGTTGGGACAAAGACTGTTTGTCTGTTTGAAGGACTTTAGTTAACTAAACCTTAAGATTTATAACGGGCCCTCGGGCTAGCCGAACATGTACTGCGGAGACGCATCGACATCTGGCAATCATCTTACTCGAAGAATAGGGTCTGCGTGTGGCGAGCCACGGGACAGAAACCGTTGGAATGTTTACTGTCGCGTGTCGCCACGAATATTTCTTTTAAGGAGAGCTATAGAATTACTCCATACCTTTGTTAGGCAAAGCGTTCATCCCGTGACCGCGGCTACGTTCGGCGACTGACTGTCGCCTCGAGCCCAAGCTCACCATCACGACTCTCGAACAATCACAATCGGGTTGAATAACTACAATTGTTCAATTACAGCTATAGTAGACTCTAGGTTACAATGTTGCCGGATTATCCAAAATTCCAAACGCTCCGGTGTTCTTTCATCTCCGACATATATATATATATATATATATATATATATATATATATATATATATATGTATGTACTACTTACTCAAACTATGGATCACATAACCTATACGAAAAAAAAAAAATTATTGTACCCTATAAAGCAAGAGGTTAAATCTTTAATCTGTTAAGAATTAAATTTTTTATTGTAACTGCGAAAATTATAAAAGTACCAAGCGAAGCAAGTACGGAATATATGCGGAATATGAATCGCTCAACGAACCAAAGAGCGGCTCAGTGACAAAATTAGTAAAGTAAAGACCACAAATATTACAACATTATATTCTACCACAAAATAATTTTCTATACAAAAAAGGTACACAACGAATCGATTTTTCACAACGATAAGAGTCAACAGAACCAATCAAGACCAGGCGAGACTCTCATAAGACAACGATATCAGAGGGATCAAATCAGCGACTCCAATCTATGTTACAGAGTATAGTTATCAAGAAAAATTGCTCTTTTCATGAAAAGTATGGTAATGATACTCTTATAATACATTGTATATCTGGCAGTCGGATGTGCCCGTGGCCATCGGAAATGTAAAGACGACGCTTTTAGAAAGTGATAGCGCCATCGCGTTTTAAAAACGCGTTAGAAGAAGGACGGTTTCGCTATCCAAGGCGAATCGAAAAGTGTGCGTGTTGCGAGAATCAGAGTTGATCGAGACGTCGAAGCATAGAGTCGTTAGAATTGAGTTGCGAGTGTTGTCGAGTGTTAGAGTTGCTAGTGAGAGAGAGAGAGAGAGAGAGAGAGAGTTACCAAATAGTTGTCAAGTTATTTGTTGTAAATACGAGCGTTGCATTTAGTTTTCCTGTTAATCAAACATCGTTTCTCTGTCTAACTAATATCTGTATTTTCAATCCATTATTAATAAATTATAATTAATCGGACAAAATTACACCTTTAATATATTCCGATATTACATTATCGCGATGTAATATTTATCATGCTTATTTTGTACGTAAAACGAATCGTTGGAATATTCCCGAAGCTAACGAAGCATTTCCCAAAAGCTAAACCGAAGAAATTAACGCGAATAGTTAAGTGAAATTTTTCCATTAACTTGCTGACCAACCGGCAAATAAAAAATCATAAAAATTGTTTCAATGTGTTGAGGTCACGCATAACTTCTTTTTTCATTGACGATTACCAAACAGGTAAAATTTCGAAATTGTACGAAGGCCACGTGACCAGATCGTATTGGAATTTGAAGTGCATGGAAAAAGACAACTCGAAGTACAAATCTTGAGATGTACTACTCGAAGTACAAACGTGAACTAATGGATGCAGAAAAGCAATTAACGCCAAACATCCGAACAGCATCTTGGAGCCCGTCATTGTTCTGAAATAAAAGAAGTGACGAATTAAAAAGACGCAGGACTAATAATAATAAAGGAAACTTAGTTCGTATTATAAATTGAATTTACATCAGAAAAGAAGCACGATCACGCGAAACAGATCGTAGAAATGACAAATATCATCGATATACGTTTCAGTGTAATTTCACTTTTGAAAATTATTTAGTTTAATACGATCGTATTCATCGCTCTGAAACTTTCATTGTGCTGCAATTTGTGCTGCGTCTTTTTAATTTCTCTATCTTTCTGTGTTTTCGGAAAAATTACTTGAAAGATTAAGAATTGCTTGCCTTATTTTATTTTCGATTAGTTAGGGTTTGATTATTCCAGGTAATCTTTATTATTTATAACAGGTTTTATCACTTGTTTATTATTTAGGAGTTTGTTATTTTAGGATTAGTACCTTTTAGGATTTCTTATCCTTCGAGTTTCTGTTTCAGATATCTAGGTCTATTTCAAGATGTTTTATTACATTAGGATTATTTATTCGATTAAGATAATTTAAGAGTTTCACAATGTACAAAGAAATAATCGCGTGAAATTTAGATTTATGCTTTAAACGTATTAAACACGCGGTAATTTCAATGTCTATAGCCTCGAACGTGTTCTGATTAGTTGTGTCATTGTCTGTGACATTGAAATCACAAAAATCCATTGCAAGTGTGCTGTCATGCAATGTGGATGTAATTGGGTTTTTTGGGTATTTCCTGTATCATCTGATTTGTACAGTACTATTTTAACGCAAGGACAGGAAAGTTATTATATATTTCCCGTCCATTATTTGAATCGTTGTGAAGTGTAACGAATTATATTCGATTCGAGGAGATGTTAATGAATTACCCATTTCATATGTAATTACATGGAAATAAAAATCATTGCAAAAATAATTGATCTAATGACAACGGAATTTCCAATATTTTTTTGTTTCGTCACGTCTTTTTCATAATATATCTTTTATAGGTACGTGATTTATTAATCGTTCGAATGGAAATAATTATTCGTATAATATTCAAATGATTCTAGCCATAAAATAAATTAAAACGATACCTGTCAATGATATGCAATCTGCGTATGACGTCAACCTCGATCTATGCTTATACAAGAAATTTTATCAATCAAGGACTAGATATACAATAATCAAATATTATAAAATTTCCTGAAAACCTTTAGGTGTTAATATTAAGGTGTTAATATCTTTAATATTTGCAAGTTATTGTTTAGCGCTAATTAGTTAGAATGTAACAAGTGGTGTACCAGAATTGAGATAATTAAGCCACACGAACAATCTTATTTAGATCTTTTTAATTTTTTAATTCTCTTTTGCTCCAATACTTTGTAAAATTAATCTTCATTAGCTACTACACATCATAGAATAACAAGAGATAATTTTTCTTATATAACGTTTCATTCATAAAATCTATCATTAAAGTATATCTTCATAAAAATATCATTCCATACTAACGGTATATTTGGTGTCATACGAGATAACAGTTACCAGTGATGACATATGTAACTTTATAAAGATATCTCGTTTTATTATATATTAAAAGAATGTACTCATTGCTGCTATATTTCAGATGAAAAGAAGGAGGCAACGATTTTACAGTAAAATCGTTCGTTTACAACTGATTCATTTACATTTCATGATAATACTGTGCATTCTGAATATGCTATGATTTGGTTTAAAATAATAAATAGTCCATTCTTGCATACTATTGTTCCAGCTTTACTTGTATTTTCGATATTGATATAAATAGAAAGACAATTAATGTCGTTCGAGTCTATTTTCGGATCATTTATATTACGTTTAATCCATATAGTTATTATATGAGACATAGTATCGTAAAATTTGGAAGAATAAAACGTTCGTACAGGATGTACATTTTGTAAGAACTCCAACAAATCTGCGTGTGCACCTAAAATACAAACCGATAGTGATTGTTCATAAGTTTATATACATTATCTAATGTCAATCGAAGGTATCAATTCTTTTTCTCCATAAGAGTACTTTTTCATTTATATGTGTTCAAAAATACATGTGTTCAACCGTGAAGCATATGTCACCTACAACGAAAAAGAGTTTTCCTATACTTAATATTTCCTTTATATACCCATGAAAGTCTATTCTTCGCGTAGTATGAAATTATGAATAAATCTGGAATATTGTTCAATCTGAAAAGAAAAATAACTTATTGACATCATTCATTGATACGAGATTCAGAATGTTTGTTTTGTCTTGCAGAGAAAGAAGGCAGCCCTTTCTTTTAATGTGAAATAGAAAGCGAAAATTTGAAAACAGATTTTTTGGAAATTTACTTGCAAATATCGTTTTCAATATCGTGATTTTCTTCCCAATGGTACTGTACTTTCAAATTTTCCAGTATCCCTCTAAAAACAAAAAGTCGAACCTCGTTATTATTAACGTAGGCATTACAAGGAAGAGAAGTATTAGAAAGCAGCTCCTTTTTATTATGGATTTCTTTATAATCATGTAAATAAGAAATTCCGGAAATTTTTTCCTCAAGAATTTAATTCTTGTGTTTTGATCGATAATTATTACACTGCGTACTAACTTTTCGCATACTGTTCGCGTCTAACAATTTCCTAATAATAACTACTTCAAAATTACATATGTTCTTGCACGAATTCAAAAGTACGTATGATACAATTACAATTGATTCTAAAATAATAATTATTTAAAGATATTAAGATACTAATTAAACGTTTCACTATATTTCAAAATCTGGAACAACAAATTTTTATTTATAAAAAATGAAACTGTGTTTATATATTCTTTGTCATGATGCTATTTCTTATTACCATGTCGACATTTTTTAAAATTCATTTTGTTATCTCTACGCAATATGAAAATTCATATACTGCTTAATATTTTTTACATATTATCCATCCACCGCATGATATCTCCTGAAAAATCAAAATATTAATGTTATATTATTACAATGCTTCTTAAATTTCAATTTTTGACAAATTTGAAATCCAATATATTTTGCACAACTATTATTTATCAAAAAATTCTAAGTTAGTAACTTTCTTTTCAAATGGCAAATAACATATACTTTGACTTACCTGTAAGTTTTTGTTCCTAATCATCATTTCCTCTTATAGAACATCATTATTGTTCTTATAATTACTACCAGTGTCATAGATATTGTAGTGGCTACAACTGAATTAATAGAAAATGATAAATAACTGTGTATAACACTAACACATAACTGTGTATAACAATGACACATAACTTTTACTTACATATCAGTCGATAAGGGATTACTGTGATATCCTGTTGATGTTTCTTAAGGCACTTGATTAGGTGCGATACGGTATCATTCCTTATGGTATACTGTAGATAAGTATTTTAGAAAATAACAAGAATAAATCTAAATTATTCAGAGGTTCCAGTTTCGGCTTAGACATAAATACAGGACCATTTGCAAAGAAGAAAGGGTGCGTTTCTACAGCCTCGTTATAGTAACCATGAATACCGATCTCTGAATTACTGGTTACTAAACATAAATATCCTATAAAATTTAATATATTTCTTTAATTTTTAATACATACATGAGTTAGTAGTTCTAAATTATGAATCATCTTACCTGTGATATTACACTTTTCCTTATAATATCATCACTCAAGTGAACAACATTAAGATCATGTAAACCATGTCATCCTATCTTACTGTGAAGATACTTAGTTATGTTATCTAACATTATAAAAATATCATCAAATTCAAGTCCTTTTATTCACATCACATGGCCACGACGATCTGGTTCTTCGTTATATAATGTTCTAAAATTTGTCGTACATATAGGATGTACAAACCGTGATATCAAGGTATCAGTTCTTCCTTCCCAAGGGACAGTTTCATTAAAATTCTGATAGAATTAAAAATTAATTACTAATATTCTAACAATCATATATGTTAAATACATTATAGTCAACGATATATACCTGAGCGAATGTAGGGGTGATTCCTTGATAATTATAAATGTCATCAGCCCACATCATTGTGCCACTTCTTTGTACTCCAGCCTCTGGATTAACAGCCTAAACAAACATACAAAATTTTATAGAAGCTGCACAAAATATAGTATATATGCGCAATATTGAAGCGTTCAAGGGGATATAAAGGTAATGTACATCACATACACGTGTACTCTCATGCAACAAAATACAATTAGATTTAATAGTATAAGCTCTTTTATTCATCATAATAGATTGGAAATTTAAGTGTCTTACGAGGGTGAGTAAAAAGTTACCCGCTCTGTCGGTGTAGAATTTATTTTAAGCAATTGTCAAAAAAGACATACATCATTTTTTGACATAATCACTCAATTTCTGTATACACTTTGTCCATTTGCTGAAGGACCTTCGTATTTTCTCATTAAAAAATGTTTTGGGCTGAGCTGCGAACCACGAATGCATCGTCGTCTTCACCTTTTCATCAGCTTTCTCGGCATCCATCTCGCACAAACTTTTTAAAATCCAAATCTGTCGTGCACTATTGCATAAGCAGAGCCGTGGCTGATTTGCAAATGATTTGCCACATTATCCAGTGTCACTCGTCTATTCCATAGATAGCACGTTCAATGTTGTCATCGTGGATGTGGACGGGCGTCCAGCTGTTTTTTCATAACACTTGTGCGATCTTCTTTGAACTTTTGTGCCCATTCAAACACACTTCGTGACAAAACACTTTCTCCATAATGTGCATTAAATCTTTGATAAATATAGGCATCAAACATAAGCCTCCGACCACAAGAAACGAATCACAGCATCCTGCACTGTTTTCCTGCAAATCACCATTGCAAAGCGCCATTTCTCGCGCAACGGTCACAAACGAATTGACGTAACACAATGAAACCTACGCAGCAGCACTGAACAGATATTGACGTCATACGAAGAGTGCAGATGGATCAATACGGTGGACAGAAGTTTTAACTATCTGGAGTGCGGATAAATTTTTACCGAGAGTCGTATAGGAATCTATAATCTGTAAGTACACCTTTGGCTGAATGGAAATTTCTCTTACATATAGTTCAAAATGCAGAAACAGTGTATTGAATTGGAAAGTGATAAAAAATAAGTGAAGTTTCGAAGTTGCATGTGATTGCATGAGTACACAGGACGTTTTTAGCGAATAAAAAATAATTTTGAAAGACACGAGACTTATCTTGTATTTTATGTACTCTCTGTGTCCGAATTTCCAGAAGCTCTCTATCTTATGAAGTGTTTTAGATTAGCCGGAAAATTTTGTATGTACATACAAGAAGTATACGATCTAAGTGGAATATTCCATTATTCTCTTGATACAACAGAAACGAAATTTACAGAACTTCTCAGAAAGTTGGTTTATTATTACCAAATTAATAGAATTAATATACGTTTATCATCTTTACATACCTAAGTCGTAGAGGTTTATCGTGCGTAAAAAATTAGTGTCGTTTCAAAGTTACATTTCGTACATTTTAAGCCTATAATTTGTAACGTACAAAACAATGTAAATTTGAGCTGTTTCTTATCTCCACAATAAGAAAATCCAACTTTCCGTTTTTTACACAATGATATTTATGGAACAGTAATATCATATTATTGCATCGCTTGGAGAATGAAGTCAAGGTACGATGTGACCCTAGTGTAAACGCTCGGATACCCAGCTGTGCCGCACATATAAGCATAAGACACAATACCTATTAAATACGAGGTTCATTCATGTTGTATCAGCAGTGGTCCGCCGCGGTCAGCCTGAAAGGATCGTTAAATTTTTAATCAAAGATACTGAAATATATCGATCGAATTGTATTGAAATTATACTTATATACAGTAATAATCTTCTATTGATTTGTGTATTGAAATACTCCAATTTATAATGTACATGTTATATGTATTTTGAGCAAAACTAAGATTAGAAGGAAATTAGATTAAATACCATAATGAGGTGTGAGAAGTGGGCAAGACTATTAAATTGTGTTTATCTATTATTTCTAATGTCTAAGACGTCGATTTGATGTTAATTCGAATTGACGTGTCTTCAGATAGCGTATAGTTTGTAGTAACTCTGTAACTTAATTACCGTACAAGAATCCTCTCCACCCTGAGCATGTTCGGCGCATATTATACCATCAGTGATATCAGGTGCATTAGGAAATTTGGAATAAGCTATTTTGCATTCGGCGTTCTTAATCACTGGCATTTGTACTTCCATTAATGCATTAAGTCGTGGTCGTCCTACGAAGAAAATAAGAAAGATATTTAAGACTGGAACTGTTTAATTTTATTATAAAATTGATATCACTTACTATATCTTAACGCTCCCCATCCAGCAACAAGGGGGTTATAGCCGACGAAGTTGCTCTTTCGTAGGGGCTCTTTCGTACAAATGGGATATACGTACCCTGAAAAATAAAAAAATAAATGAAAATGCAGGAAACGAATGACCAAAAGTATAAGAAAGAATTGTACACGCTTTATGACACAATATATGTGTACAGTAAGAAATTTCAGGATATGATACTTCAGTAATACTCAATAGCATATATATATATATATTTGAGGACTTACTCGAAAATGGCACCTCCTCCACCAATCTAAGAATGGCAATATTATGATTGTGTATGTTTTCTATTCCATTCATATGTGCACAATGTGCTGCGGTCAAAACATGCCTAGCCGTTATCAGGGAACCTCCGTACTTCCATAGTGGTTTGTCTGGGTTTCGGGGATCACGAAAACTTAATGCAGCGATCCATGGCCAAGCGCCTAAAATGCAATAGTCATAGTTGTGAATATACATAATTTTTTCTCACATAATGAGTAACAACGATTATTATCTATTTGATATTTGATCATACAGCAGACGATAAGTACATACGTACAAATACTCTGAAATAGAGATTTGATAAAGACAGAAATTAAATTTTTATTCCAGTGGAATACAAATTATTAAATAATTCTATATAATTTCTATTTGAACTATACTGAAC
>NW_022885011.1:0-17644 GCF_011952205.1 Bombus bifarius | reverse complement strand
CACGAGCGTCTGCAGAACACGTGTGCGGTGGGCCTAGGAAAAGGGCAATAGAATGCGACAACAGTTAGTCGAGAAACAGTGTGCGAGTCGAGAACGAGAGTGCGAGTCGAGAACGAGAGTGCGAGTCGAGAAGCCGTGTGCGAGTTGAGCGGAGACGGAGGTTGCGAGTGGCGTTGCCGAGAGAGTGTGGATTGCGCTGTTTTCTGTACGTTTGGTATGAATAGTTCAAGTTAAGCCACAATCGTCTTCTCTGTCTGATTAACATCTCTATTGTCCACTCTTTGTGAACATATTACATCACGATATTACACTTCTTAATGAAAATGACTTTCGTAATGTTTCCAACGGTAACTCTACTTTTATCTTGCATTGCCATATTCTCAAGTCGGTGCTTAAAGGTTACGTTAACACGAGATACATACAACGAGGCTAGGCTATCTCTACCGTGTATCTGTATCGCGTAATAGTTGCCATTACATTTTTATTTTTTTCCCATCTATCTAGTATCCAGAATTTGAAGTTTCGGAGGAAGAAATTTTAATCGACCGAGTGTTTACAGAATATTTTTCTAGGTTAGGAAATACGTACCGTTCGTTCATTGCAAATCCGCGAGATGACCTCGAAAGTGATTTGCAGGCTTTGGAAGAGGCGATTGCAAAATCGGAATGTCTGATAGCAATACGCGTTTCCATGAAATTTCAGATACGCAGCGTGAAACATCGTGGATGAGCAACATTTGACAACTTATAGACTTTATTATTGGATTTCCTATATGATTTTACATTTAATCTGAACAATTGAAAATGCAAACGATACGATTAATACGATTGCTTTCAATTTACTAGTTCATTTCGCTAGACATTTATTCACATGTTACAAATTCCACGACTAATTTATTTTTCTTATTTTAAATTTTTAACATTTTTCTTATTTTCACATGTCACATGTAAATACATACATATATGTATATACGACAGAGGATTCGGCCGAATAACGTGATTAATAATAATTGATAATAACACGAGGCGATTCTTTATGCAGAAATAAGAAGGACATATAGAATACAAGTTTTCTTATGTGACGCTTCGTTCTCGAGAAAATCGGCTTTGAAAATTTGTCAATGATTCTATGCTCGAACGTGGCTAATTCCGAAATGGGCAGTAGTACGTAAACAACCGTAATTCCTGTAATCTTAGTAAAGCAATTATCTACCTTAGGTAGATATAAATATATAATAGATATATAAATAAATGCAGCGAATTTTTATCATTATTATTGGTAAATGTTCGCAAAACATGTCCATGATTCTTTGACATGTCGTCAAGGTCATCAACCCGAGCAGTGTTACAAAGCTTTAGTTCGAGTGTCGCCGTTCGTTAAAAACTTATTATTTAAAAAATGTTTAAACGAAAGTACATCATTTTTCGCACATTATTTACATTGAAATACAAGCTGATTCTTGATTAACTTAAAATTCGATTTGCATCACTGTTATCATATATATGATAAAGTATAATATTATTATATTCAATTATAATAATCAATGTATATATGTGTCGGAGATGAAAGGAAAGCCGAAGCCCTTCCTTGGAAATTTTGGGAACATCCTCTAGTACCTTAGCCTAGATTTTATTATAGTTGTAATTGTTTAAGATTTGTAATAAGCGAGATTGGGTTCGAGGTGACAATCGATCGCTGAACGTAGCCACGGTCACGGGATGGATGTTTTATCTAACGGAGGTCTGGAGTGGTTGTATGTGTTTTCCGAGAAATGTGGTTGTGGCGGCATGCGGCCTCGAGAGCGGGCCGAGCCACGTGTGATGTTGCCTCGGAGGTGCCGATGCAATGGGACATACATTGTATTTAGTAACCAAAACTCCAGGCAGAAACTGCCTAGCAACGGCGTTTGGAACTTTCTCGATGCTTCCAACGAGTGTGCCTAGCAACGGCGTTTGGAACCTTCTCGATGCTTCCAAACGGGTATAGAAAACAAAATGCAATCGTACAGGGAGAAAAATCTCCACGAGGCTGGGATTCTTGCGATTGCCTTGGAGAGTGATACATCGAGCGTTTTCGACGATCGCATTTGCGTCTAAGTTAGTTTCGCTTAGTAAGGAGTTATCCCGGTGACCGTGGATTCGTTTGAACTCAAACATTGCTAATAGTATTATTTAATTTAATTATTCGTAGATCGTATTATTCATTAGGCTTAGTGTTTGTTAGACTTATTATTAGTTGTACTTATTATTTGTTAAGCTTAGTGATAGACCTGTATATACGTGTAAATAAAATCTCGGCTTTGTGAAACGATGGCTAGTCCACATGAAGAGTCGTCGTGCGCCCACAATTCGAATCCTGGTCCGACATCAGAAGTGGGATCAGAACCGTTTAAAGTGCTACAAGAGCAAATGGACCTTATGCGCGAGTTAATTCAGACGCTAGCGCACAAACCGGGGGAGCAACGACCGAGTACGGAATCTAAGGATGCAACGTTACCACGTTTTGACCCCGAAGGCGCGGGCGCCGATCCATCCGCGTGGTGCTCTCATGCTGATCTGATTTTGAAAGACCACCCGATGCAAGAGAGTGCGTTACTTTCCGCTCTAAATCGCGCCCTAAGGGGTTCTGCTGCGCATTGGCTTTCACAAATGGTGCGCGGTGGAAAGCTTACCTGGCCAACGTTTAAGGAACAATTTCTTTCGCGTTTTGGTGGCAGAGAGACAGCCGCTTCGGCGTTAATAAGGATATCCAGAGAACGACCGTCGGAGACTGAATCTCCGGGAGCGTACGGTAGTCGCCTCCGCTCCATGCTGCAGATGAAGTTGCAAGATCTAACGATGCCCGAAGTGATCAATGCCCTCGCCCTTTATATGCTGAGTTCACAAGATCGACGCTTTCGGCGACTAACGCTCGCGAATAATATCAGGACGGAGGACCAGTTTCATGATGAAATGAGGATTCTCCCTTACAACGATCAGCCGACATTTTCGCCAAGAAATTCACTAACGGAACCTGAAGCTAAACGCAGCAGGCTATCAGTTCCTCGGATTAAGTGCTACCGCTGTGGTGCTCACGGACATAGGAGAACGGAGTGTCGCCTGCAAACACAAACGGGGAAGGAGCAGGATATACGAAACCCGAAGGAAAAACGACCAGCCGCATCGTCGAAGGTGACCTGCTTCAAATGCCACGAGGAGGGACATATCGCGCCTAATTGCCCATCATCGCGGAAAAGAAACTACGATTCCATTGACGAACGTCGGATCGACTCCTGTGTAGTAGAAGCTCCGGCTGGTAGATTAAGCCATCTGGGTGAGTCGTATCCATTTTACTTTGATTCTGGGCCGAGTGTTCGTTAATCAAAGAGTCCCTAGCCTCGAAATTTTCGGGTAAAAGAATAACCGATGTGGTAGTGATGCGGGGGATCGGGAATACTTGTATTAAGAGTACACTTCAGATTTTGTCCACTGTTCGTATTAACGATCTTACATTGGAGATAGTTTTTCATGTCCTTGCTGACGATTACCTAAAATACGACATCATGATTGGTCGCGAGATTTTGAGCCAGGGATTCGACGTAAATATCACGCAAAATAGCCTCGTTATTTGTAAAACAAAGGTCGTTAACGCTTGTGGTAAAGTCGCGGAAGATGCGGTCAACATTAACGAGGTTGACACTGATGTGATCGGTAACGATAAAGATCGATTAATCTCTGTCCTCGAAAAATTTAAAGAATCATTCATTACGGGTTTCCCGCGTACTCGCGTCAGTACGGGCCAGTTGGAAATACGGCTAATCGATCCCAACGTCACCGTGCAGAGAAGCCCTTACAGGCTTAGCGTGGAAGAGCGAAGAATAGTACGCGAGAGGATAGACGAGTTAATTAAAGCACAAATTGTAAAACCTAGTAATTCGCCGTTCGCGAGCCCTATAATACTCGTGAAGAAGAAGGACGACTCAGACAGATTGTGCGTAGACTTTCGAGCGCTGAATAAAAATACGGTCGCGGATCGGTATCCCTTACCCCTTATTGCTGACCAAATCGCGAGATTGCAGAGTGCGAGATACTTCATTAGCCTGGACATGGCTAGCGGATTTCACCAGATCCCCATTCACCCTAACTCGACGGAATATACTGCGTTCGTTACCCCCGACGGTCAATACGAATACGTGACGATGCCGTTTGGGTTGAAAAATGCACCAGCCGTTTTCCAGAGAGCAATTTTCAAGGCCTTAGGCGACCTCGCTTATTCGTATGTCGTTGTTTATTTGGACGACGTTCTAATAATCGCCGACTCAATAAATCAAGCTCTAGAAAGGTTGCACACTGTACTAAACACTCTCGTAAACGCCGGATTTTCTTTCAATTTCGCTAAATGTTCTTTTCTGAAGACGTCGGTACTTTATTTGGGATATGTAATTCGTAACGGAGAAGTTCGTCCAAACCCGGGAAAAATACAAGCTTTGAATTCTTTACCTGCACCGTCGACCGTCACACAGCTTAGGCAGTTTATAGGTTTGGCCTCTTACTTCCGAAAATTTATTCCTAAATTTTCGCAAGTGATGAAACCCTTGTACGCACTCACTTCTAGTAACAAGCACATAACTTGGACGGACAGGCACGAAAAGATAAGACAACAGATAATTTCCGTTCTGACCGACGCGCCTGTGTTAATGATATTTGATCCCAATCGTCCCATAGAGCTACATACCGACGCTAGTTCGGAGGGGTATGGAGCTATTTTAATGCATAGAGTCGAAAAGGAAAACAGAGTCATCGAATATTATAGTAAAAGGACCAGTCCCGCGGAATCTAGGTATCATTCGTACGAACTGGAGACACTAGCAGTAGTAAGCGCCGTTAAGCATTTCCGACACTACTTACATGGACGGAAATTCTTAGTAGTTACCGACTGTAATTCTTTGAAAGCCTCCAGCAACAAAGTAAACTTAAACGACCGGGTTTATAGGTGGTGGGCTTATTTGCAAACATTCGATTTTGACATCATGTATCGAGAGGGTAAACGAATGGCCCACGTAGATTTCTTTTCGCGAAACCCCGTAGACTTGAATCGCCGTATGATAGACAAGGTCGCAGAGAAAGAGATTAATCTGGCCGAGATCTCCGAAGACTGGCTATTAGCGGAACAACGTCGCGATCCGCAAATCTCCGAAATCGTTAATAAATTACAGAACGAAGAGCTCGCGGACGATATCGCGAATACCTACGAACTGCGATCCGGTACACTTTACCGTAAAGTACAACGAAAGGGCAGAACCCTTTGCTTACCCATTGTTCCGAGAGGTTTTAGATGGTCCGTCATCAACCATGTGCATCAGTCAATTATGCACTTAGGATGGGATAAAACGCTCGAGAAGCTCTATGAGTATTATTGGTTCGAGGGAATGGCGAAGTATGTTCGCAAGTTTGTCGAGAACTGCCATGCTTGTAGAGTTTCGAAGGCTAGTTCAGGTAAAATACAGGCTGAACTGCATCCTATACCTAAGACCGGCATACCGTGGCATACGGTGCATATGGACATAACGGGCAAGCTGAGTGGCAAGAATGACTCGAAAGAGTATGTCGTCGTCTTGATCGATGCCTTTACGAAATTCGTGCACTTATATCACACACGCAAATTGGATTCGCTCAGCGTTATCAAGGCACTTAAGTCCGCCGTGTTTTTGTTCGGTAGTCCCTGTCGGATAATAGCAGATCAGGGTAGATGTTTCACGGGCCGGGAATTTCAAGAATTCTGTGCAAGCAAACAAATCAAAGTTCATTTGATCGCGACCGGTGCAAGTAGGGCCAATGGGCAAGTAGAACGTGTTATGAGCACGTTAAAAAATATGTTCACAACGGTAGAAACGACCGGGCGTTCATGGCAAGACGCGATCGGGGAGATGCAATTGGCTTTGAATTGCACCATCAACCGCGTAACCAAATCGAGTCCTTTAGAGTTATTGATTGGTAGAGCAGCAAGACCGTATGACTTATTACTACCTGATAACATCGAGGAAAAAGAAATAGATATCTCCAGTGTAAGACAACAGGCAATAAAAGAGATGGAAACTAGTGCTAGGTATGACAAAGAGAGATTCGATAAAACCAAAGCTAAAGTAGTTAGGTTTAATCCTGGTGATTTGGTACTACGCCAAAATGAAGAAAGGAACCAGACAAAATTGGATCCAAAATTCAGGGGTCCGTTTGTGATATCGGAGGTCCTGGAAGGAGACCGATATACCTTGAAAACACTGGATGGGAAAAGGTCATACAAGTACAGTCATGACAGGTTAAGGAAAATGCCGGATAGTCGCATTCCTGCGGAGTTGGATGTCTGTTGTGATGACGAGAACAGTGACCATGGCGATGTGAGTACCCCGATCCCAGAGGATCGTAGAATTATATGAGCCCAGGTGCGGCCATGGGACGGAGTTCAGTGCGGTCAGGCACTGGGAGTGACGATGTCACGAAGCTGGGAGCCGGTTTAGTACCGACAGCGACAATGTCACGAGGTTGGAGCTGGTTTAGTACCGATAGCGACAATGTCACGAGGTTGGAGCTGGTCTAGTACCGACAGTGACAATGTCACGGATTTGGAGCTGGTCTAGTACCGACAGCGACGATGTCACGAAGCTGGAGCTGGTCTAGTACCGACAGTGACAATGTCACGAGGCTGGAGGCGGTCTAGTGTTGACAGCGATCGTGTTACGAAGCTGGTTATGTAACGAACTTTGAGAGTATGTGCGATTCGAAGGATGAGACCCATTTGGGTGTGAAATCGAGAATGGTCCGTCATGTCATTACGACCCGACTGAAAGCACGCAGAATGCAACTGGCACTTTGAATGCTAATCACAATGACACTAATCTTGTTTCCTTTTGTTTTGTTAACGAAGGTACACCCGAGGACGTGTGATAGTCAGGATGGCCGTGTCGGAGATGAAAGGAAAGCCGAAGCCCTTCCTTGGAAATTTTGGGAACATCCTCTAGTACCTTAGCCTAGATTTTATTATAGTTGTAATTGTTTAAGATTTGTAATAAGCGAGATTGGGTTCGAGGTGACAATCGGTCGCTGAACGTAGCCACGGTCACGGGATGGATGTTTTATCTAACGGAGGTCTGGAGTGGTTGTATGTGTTTTCCGAGAAATGTGGTTGTGGCGGCATGCGGCCTCTAGAGCGGGCCGAGCCACGTGTGATGTTGCCTCGGAGGTGCCGATGCAATGGGACATACATTGTATTTAGTAACCAAAACTCCAGGCAGAAACTGCCTAGCAACGGCGTTTGGAACTTTCTCGATGCTTCCAACGAGTGTGCCTAGCAACGGCGTTTGGAACCTTCTCGATGCTTCCAAACGGGTATAGAAAACAAAATGCAATCGTACAGGGAGAAAAATCTCCACGAGGCTGGGATTCTTGCGATTGCCTTGGAGAGTGATACATCGAGCGTTTTCGACGATCGCATTTGCGTCTAAGTTAGTTTCGCTTAGTAAGGAGTTATCCCGGTGACCGTGGATTCGTTTGAACTCAAACATTGCTAATAGTATTATTTAATTTAATTATTCGTAGATCGTATTATTCATTAGGCTTAGTGTTTGTTAGACTTATTATTAGTTGTACTTATTATTTGTTAAGCTTAGTGATAGACCTGTATATACGTGTAAATAAAATCTCGGCTTTGTGAAACGATGACTAGTCCACATGAAGAGTCGTCGCGCGCCCACAATTCGAATCCTGGTCCGACATATGTATATATGTATATTGATCCTACTGTATCGAAATATCAAATAATTGTAATATAAACTTTTCAATGTGACAATAACTTTTTAACAAACGGCGACATCTAATTGAAATCTTCGCAACGCTTTACTCAGGATAACGACCTTGTATTATTTTTCAAAAATGACAAGCGACATGATAGATATAGAAGAAAGTATGTCGGTGCTAAAATTTGTATCAATAACGTCATTACTGATTGTGTTCGCTATTCTCACGTATACCGCTATAGGCTAACGCCCCATTCATTCGATCCCGTTTCCTTTTTTCTGTAACAGCCAGCCTCGAGTCAGTGATTTTCTCGTGTTCTTCTACTTCTCCTCCCTATTCTCTCAACCGTTTTCCTTTGTCTTTCTCAATTTAGTTCATTATTTCGATAAAGAATATAAGAAGAATGAATTTACTGTACGAATTCTTCTTAATTTATTATACGAAGATTGATTTAGCTTCAAGGAATAAATTAAAGCAGAAACAAAATACATCCAGCGTGCTCGTGTACATACTCAAAAATGATTGATTGTAATATGCGCAAGCCACGATGTAATAAGGAAATACTATACAATACGATACGATACGATGCGATGCGATGCGATGCGATGCGATGCGGTGCGGTGCGATGCGATGCGATGCGATGCGATGCGGTGCGGTGCGGTGCGGTGCGGTGCGGTGCGGTGCGGTGCGGTGCGGTGCGGTGCGGTGCGGTGCGGTGCGGTGCGGTGCGGTGCGGTGCGGTGCGGTGCGGTGCGGTGCGGTGCTGGCGAACGAGAGGAGTCGGGAGGCGGTCACCACATTCTGCGAGCAGGTGATGCTGCGGAAGGAGGCGGCGGAGGTCGAGAGAGAACGGGATTCCCATCCCGAAAGGATAGGCGTTCGGCGGCGGGGTGGGGGGCGTGGGCACGCCACTTCCAGGCGAGCTCGGACCGCTTCGCCGTCAGGTGGGTCTTAGGCGTCGGCCGCTTCGGCGCCACGGTGCCGCTAAATCGCCTGGTCGGGGAACCAGGAGGTCTTGCACGGCGGCCCGTCGGGGGTGGCGCGATGCGCGGTGGCCGCGCATCGCGCCGTTAGTTAGACTTGCATAACTCGAGGTGAACTCGGCGCGGAGGGGGCTCGTGATGACATGCTAACGAGCGTTTCTAGGGTCCTTTCCGCCATGGAGGTTTTAGCCGGTACGAATCCGGCACTACCCAGCGCCCTCTCCCCGGAGGGCGCGGGGCGCCTATGAAGGTTTCCTCCACGAAAAAAAAAAAAAAAAAAAAAAAAGGAAATTACAGCAAAAGCAAGTTTTTTGTCAATATATCTACATACGATGTAATAGTAAAATAAGCAATAGTAATTAATAAATATTAATAAAAAAATAGTAATAGGTAATAGGGAGCAGGGAAGAAACGTCTTGTTTTTCATTATAGAAAAGGCTCTAAATTATTTCAATGAATCTACTTTGATGGATATAAATGAATCACCTTCTATTTTATTTTGTTTCTCTATAATTTTCTTCTTTATTCTAAAATCAGATAAGTGATTTTCTGTGAGAGTTTCGAATTCTTGTTTCAACTGATCGCAAGTCGTCGTTTTCTCTCATAAACGATACTCTAAGTGATCTTTATCTTTTCCTCAGTTTCATTCAAAGTAGAGTTGTTCAATTACAACATATTTTTCAATAATATCGTCGCTCGGCCTTAGTCTCTGAGATATTGGCGAAAAGCTGCCGGTACCATTACAGTGTAGTTTTGCCTACAGTTATGCGTCTACGCCAGCGTATACGTCAGTATTCGTTACCTTACTCTATCTTCTGTCTACAAACGGGGGGGGGGGGGGTCGGATGAGCTGAAAGGCCCCGTGAACAACGTGCATTTGCGAGGCTGCAAAGGATGTCTATTATAAATTATAATTCATTTAAAAACGAATATCATCAATGTATCGCATTTGAGGGTTGGGTTTCCACTTTCAATCCGGCGACCGACGACGTTTGTGTTAAGTAATAACAAGTTAATTATAAATATAGTAGACGAACGAATAATTGATATTTGTATATTGATCTCGTAGAAAAGCTAATTCCTCTCCGATTTCAATGATCTTTGGGTATGTTGGACATTTCAAATATTGGATATTTTGAACAATTTTCCCCTGTATGCGCGTGTAACCAGCGCTCAGCCCTAATTCTCAAGATTTTCGCAAAAAAAAAAAAGAAAGAAAAGAAAAACAAGAAAAATAACCCTACCTACCATCGATACTACTTCAGTGAATTCTGTCTGTATGTTGCTTGGTGAGTTCGTGTGGCGTGTAGCGCACGCGTCAGTATTTTGGTCATCTTACGGCAGCGGAAACGTAAACATAAAGACCGCGCGTTGTCTTTCTTTGTCAATTCATACGATAACCTGTAGGAGATTAAAGCTGCAATATTTTTTAAATTAATCATTTTTCAACACAAGCTCGTACATTTTTCGAACATAGGAGAGGAATAGAAAAAAATATGCAGTACTATTGAACCAAATGATCCATTGGCATTGAAATCTCTTTAAGAAGAACGTAGCAAGAAATGGAAATATCTTATTAAGTTCCCCTCGTGAAGTCAAACAACTTCCATCGGAAACATTTTATCGCATTTCTGATACTTGGAGAAATATTCGCGCGTATACATTTAAAACGAACTGTATACTGTATTTGTGAAATTGGAAATTGAGGCATTGGGTGCTTAACGTTAATTTATGTTTTAATACATAAATGTATGCTATAAAATAATAAATATATATTTCTTAATAATAAGAAAAGTATTATGAAAATTATTTATTTGTCTACAATAATAATAATAATAATAATAATAATAATAATAATAATAATAATAATAATAATAATAAGAGTAATTTAATGGTCTTATTTAAATGACAGCTGAATTTGTGCAAGATCTGCTGCCTTTCTGTGCTGCCTTTCTGCCTTCTGATTATGCTGTGCATAGTCTGTTACGTGCTGCTGCCAATCTGCACTCAAATGGTTATTAGTATAGTTATTAGGCTAATGTTTTAATGGAGAATGTGATAACGAATACAAAATAAGCGATATAGTTTATATTCTATAATTTTATAATTTTATATTCGCTATAATTTGTACCAAAGGGAATGAAAAACGAAGAAACAAGATGTAAATAGAAAGAAAAGAATGGCACATGAGTGGAATTAGATTAGGTAAAACGATACCAAAACTATATGAAATACAGAGAAATAAGACTGTGTTGACGCGATAGCGTAATAAGGCCAGTACACTAATTGGGTCTTTTATACATGTGAGGTGTAAGTGTTGTCCGTGATAATTGTAGGCTGCTGCTAGCTGCAGACGTCGCTGCTGGGGTACTGCTGATTTTCTTCCGTTTTTGAAGCGTAGAAGAAAACTCGGACTCCGGTCGCCGGGATTCGTACCCGGGTCCCAAACTTTCGTAATCTAAGACGCTGACCACTGCGCTGCCGTCGTCCGACTCTAGTTAGTGTCGAGTGGTGGTATTTGCTGTTGAGTGCCGCCACACATGTTAAGTTTATTCGAAAGTACTAGAACAAGAAATTATTGGACGGAGTGGTCGATCTGAACCCTACGTAGTTCATGACCAATATCTTCATCTCCACGGTGGCTAGGCCGTCTGACGAACACGCATGTTCCACGATTGTAGAGTTTTACGCGGTCGGAGCTGTGTAAGATATTTTTGTATCTGGAAGTTTAACATAAAGGTATGTGTTGATCGCAGATCGAGGTAAATATAACGTGAAGGGTAATTCTAATTGGGTGATATGATTTATAGGTTATACCGGTTTGTTTTCTTTATAGTATAAATTGCCGGCGAGCATGGATGGTGCAAATGGAGAAGCGGACTCTAGCGAATAACGAGCAGCAGAAGGAGTAACAAGAAGAAAAAGGAAAAGAGCGTTTAATCGCTGATGATGAGAAAATGTATTATCTCGTTGGTTGCGTGCGAGCGTTGGAGAAAATGTGTGAAACGTGGGAAGCGCAGGAAGAAATAGTTCGTGAATGTGTAAATAAGATGTGTAAATAAAAGCGTTTAGAAATGTAAAACGTTTTGCGTAAAGCAGCTAGTGATAAGAGCGTAAGAGTATAGAGTGAAAAGACGAGGTGTGTAATAAAGATGTATAAATAAAATAAACGCGTACCTAACTTGAGTGTGTGAAAAAGTGGAGCGGGAAAGGTAATAGCGATGTTGATTTAGTGTGGGAATTTGTCAAAACATGGGTTAGTTTTGTTAGAAAATTGTAAAATATGTAAAAAGATTGTAGACGTCAAAAGCGTGAAAGTTGAAAAAAGTAAGAAAAGAAGGAAAAGAGAGTATAAAATGATATTAAGTAATACATAAGGCAATATAATTTTCTGGTTGGTAAAAGAATGGACTTGTTTGGATTCTAGGAGACTAAAGAATAAACGAAGATACATTTAGGAGATATGTGTGCGTTGTTTATTCAACCATTGACCATAAATTGTGAAAGTAGGCTTTAAAAAGATAAATGACAGATAGAGTAGCTTTTAAAGGTTAAGAATATAGTTGCGTTAACAAAGGTGTAATTGTGAAATGTATGGGTAATGAAATAAAATATCATTACAAAAGGTAGTAATTATATCTGGAAATATATTAATAAGGAATGACACGATTGAAATCTTGTAATTATATGGATAATATATGGAAAGTGATTAACGTTAAATGACTTCCATTTAAAGGAATGAAAGGTATTAGAAATAAAATAGAACGGTATTATTAAATGTAGTAATTATATAGAATTATAATAAATATGGTGGTAATTACGTCCTTGGTATAGGCTTGGGTGAGAATTATAGCGCGTTACGGAGTCCGACAAGAAAGAAGAATGTTGAATGAAGGTTTGGCGGAAGGGAATAGAGAGAAAGAAAATTGTTTAAAGGCGTAATGTTATTTGAGAAAGGAAAGTTGGCATAGAAAGAAGAGATAAATGTATAGGACTTGGTAAATTTAATAAGTGGTAAATGGGTGGTGAGGGGAAACAAGGGTAGAGAATAATAGGGTGTATCTAAAATATCTTTTTGATGAAAAGGTAGAAGACAAAAGAGCGGTGATTGTGGAAAAAATAGATTAAACATAAATGTAGGTTTAAGCAAGCAACACGTAAAGAGTCCGGTTAGCTCCGCGGTAAGGTGTCGGATTCGTAACTTTTTGATGACGTGTTGGATTCTCGAGGCTACGTGCGGAGCCCCGTTGTTGTTGTGGGGGGCTCGTTTCTTCACCCTGGGTTTTCTTCCGCGGGATGGTGTGTCCAAACCGGCTCGAGGTAGTGAAAGCTACGAGATTTCGCTCCCCTAAATAATTTTTGTTGTACGTCTGGTAGGTGTGGGAAGGAAGAGAAGAAGAGTACCGTGCCTAGTCTCCGGGTAGGCATGGCGTGTAGATGGGTAAAGACACGAGCATTTATCGCACAACAGATTCAAATATAGAGGGAATTCTACCGGATATTACAATTGCAAATTACAAACGTTATTAAATAAAACGAAGTTAGGCTCTTTTCCCTTTTTGTTCAAACTAATTGATAGTTAAAAACTAGTATGAAGGAGGTGTGAGTTTAGTCTTAGTTTGTAGAAACTATTTAAATGATAAAAATAGATATCGTTTTAAATCGTTAAAGAAGTCAAATTACGATAAAAATTAAGAAATCGTTCAATTTGATTTTGCTATAATGGAAAAACCGTCACCTGCTAAGTCAAAAAATCGTTACCGTTTGATTAACAAACCGGCATTTTGTCAAGGTATATAAGGAACACGGAAGTCGCGCGCGAGCTCTTTTGTGCCTGAAATTCCGGAGAGTGAACATCGAAGAAGAATTTAAATATAAGGTAAATAAAACAAAAAATATCAAATAACAACATTGCAACCAGTAATTTATAACGTCTAAACCATTAATTTACAACACTTAAGCTATTCATTTATAAAATTTATACTATTAATTTATAACATTTAAACTATTAATTTATAACATTTAAGCAATTAATTTATGTAGTATCGTGGACGAAAGGCCTGGGAAATATCGGACGAACTATGAACAGTGTCGCGAGAGCCGAGGCGCCGTCGGGCCCATCAATGTGTCATCGGTCTTTTCAAGTGCATAGTTTCGTGGAAAAGACCTACGTGACCCTGGCCACGAGCGTCTGCAGAACACGTGTGCGGTGGGCCTAGGAAAAGGGCAATGGAATGCGACAATAGTTAGTCGAAAAGCAGAGCGCGAGTCGAGAAACAGAGCGCGAGTCGGGAAACAGAGTGCGAGTCGAAAAGCAGAGTGCGAGTCGAGAAGCCGAGTGCGAGTCGAGCGGAGACGGAGGTTGCGAGTGGCGTTGCCGAGAGAGTGTGGATTGCGCTGTGTTCTGTACGTTTGGTATGAATAGTTCAAGTTAAGCCACAATCGTCTTTTCTGTCTGATTAACATCTCTATTGTCCACTTTTGTAAACATATTACATCACGATATTACATATTTTTGGGGGCTCGTCCGGGATTGGACAAGACAGAAAACGAAACGGTTTAACAGAGCTGTTCGAGCTAGTTGTGAATTTACCGGTACGCGGTGCGGTAAAAGACGATATCGTTGACTGTTTAAGTTTGTGTTGTGTGAAAAATGGCCAACGTCGGGGACGAACGATTGTCGGGTGAAGAGGGTTCGACGCTGGAGGAGCTGAGGAATAAGCTCGCGCGAATGAACCTCCCTATATCGGGTGCGAGGTCAGTGCTGATTGCAAGGCTGAATCGGGCGTGTAGGGTTGGACAATCGTATCGTAAGGGATCGACGGGCGGTGAAGAGCTAACCGGTCAACGAGATTTAGAAAATGCACAGAGAGCTGAGCGTGATTGCAACGAAGGTGAGGATGTTGAGATAATGAATACGAAGGAGTTGAAGGAGCGCCTCGCTAGTTTGGGTTTAAAAACGACGGGAAGAAAAGTAGAATTACGCGCACGGCTACGAGCGGCCATGGATGGTAACGACATATCGTCGGAAGAGGAAAGCGACGACGAAAGTGAGGATGAAGATGACAAGAAAAACGCAAGAGAATACAAGAGAGATACGCGAAGGGTGCATCAGGACCGTGACGAATGTTGTCGAAGGGCATGTGTTGGTTCGACACTGAGTTTTAGAGACGTCGAAGATGCATTAGAGTCGTTTAGTGGCAACAGAGGTGAAAATGTCGAACGATGGTTCGAGTCGTTCGAGGAAGTCGCTGATACGTGCATGTGGTCGGATGGGCAGAAGGCAGTCTACGCGAGGAAGCTGCTGAAAGGATCAGCGAAAATATTTGCGAGCTTCGAGTGTCATGCCAGGACTTGGCATGAGTTGAAGAGGGGGCTAGTGAAAGAATTTTCGAGGAAAGTCAACAGTAGGCAAGTTCATCAGAAACTTGAAGAAACAAAAAAGGAGAGTGATGAAGCGTGTTTGGCTTACATGTACCGCATGCTCGAAATAGCCAGCCATGTGGACATGGAGGAGGAAGCAAAGGTGGAATACATAGTTGATGGAATAATAGACGACGAGAACAATAAGGCTGTATTGTATGGCGCTACGTCAATCAAAGGGTTGAGGAAGAGGTTAGTGATGTACGAAGAGCAGAAGAGTCGCAGAGCAAAGTCGATTGTGAAGTCGGCTAAAACCCAGAAGAACGGGAAGCCCAGTCAATCTGTGGATGCAATGAAGAAAAGAAGATGCCTCATTTGCGGTAGCGAGGATCATCTAAGTGTTAAGTGTCCGGAGAGGGGAGAAGGTGTTAGGTGTTTCAAGTGCAGCGGATTTGGACATATTGCAGCGAGGTGTACGGCACAACCGAAAGAGACTTGCGTAGTGTCAAGATCCGAAAAGGGGAAGTATGTGAAGGAAGTGGCGATAGATGATTGTAGGTTTGTGGCATTAGTGGATACAGGTAGTAACCTTACGTTCATACGAGCGGATGAGTATGTGAGGTTAGGATCACCACCTCTGGGAAACTGCAAACTTAAGTTTGATGGTTTTGGTTCCGCTGGCAATAGTACCTGGGGCGAGTTCACAAGGGTAATGACGGTCGACGGGTGCGACTTTACTGTCACTCTGCATGTTGTCTCGAATAAGATAATGACAAGACACAGTCTACTCTTAGGTACCGACTTTTTAGACCAGGTAGAGTTGCGAGTCAAACGGGGCGAGGTGACATTTTTACGACTCGACGATCAGACCGACGGTCACGAGGACGCGCCGGATGTACTGAGGGTAAACGCGGTAGAACAGAACGACGAAACAGACCTGACACACGTACGGGAACCGCATTATCGTGAAGCGATTCGCGATATTATTAAAGGGTATAGGCCGGAGAAGAAGCGAGACGTCGGAATAACCGAAAAAGTAGTTTTGGAAAGCGACAAGCCGGTAGCGCGAAGACCGCGAAGACTGGCGCCGTCGGAAAGAAAGGAAGAAGATGATTTGATGGAAGCGTGGACAAACGAGGGTGTCATCAAATCGTCAGACTCGGAGTATGCGAGTCCGATAGGTGTAGTTAGAAAGAAAGATTTGTGTGTGCGTGTGGCTAGATGGGCCTTGTTACTAGGCGAGATTAAGTATCAGGCGTGTCATCGGCCGGGGAAAAGTATGCAGCATGTAGATGCTCCGAGTAGGAACCCCCTGCCGAGCACTATGTATGTAACGGAGAGTGAAGACGGGCTGATTGCACGGTTGAGAAGGGCACAGAACAAGGACATCGAAGTCCGTAGGATTTTGGACGCCGCAACGTGCAGTCAGGCCGATGGGCAGGTAGTAAGAAACAATATTTTGTATAAGGAGTGTGAGGACGATGTGCTAATAGTAGTATCGAAGGCGATGCGGGCTCAGGTAGTCAGGCAAGCGCACGAGCGTGGGCATTTCGAGGTTACCAAAACAGAAGCTATGGTCAAGAAGGACTTCTGGTTCAAGGGGTTACGCGAAAGGGTCGAACACGTGGTATCCAACTGCCTTGACTGTAGCCTAACCGAACGAAACATAGGTAAGCTAGAAGGGAACCTGCGAAATTACAAGAAAAGAAGAAAGCGTGCGAAGCAGTACCTGAGGAAGGACCCGTGCACACCTCGATTTTATGAAACCTTGGGTCCTAAACGCCGAAAGTGACGCATCTGATGACAGCGAGATAAAAGGCAACATCTGAGGGCAGATGTTATTGCAGGATGGCCGAATGTAGTATCGTGGACGAAAGGCCTGGGAAATATCGGACGAACTATGAACAGTGTCGCGAGAGCCGAGGCGCCGTCGGGCCCATCAATGTGTCATCGGTCTTTTCAAGTGCATAGTTTCGTGGAAAAGACCTACGTGACCCTGGCCACGAGCGTCTGCAGAACACGTGTGCGGTGGGCCTAGGAAAAGGGCAATGGAATGCGACAATAGTTAGTCGAAAAGCAGAGCGCGAGTCGAGAAACAGAGCGCGAGTCGGGAAACAGAGTGCGAGTCGAAAAGCAGAGTGCGAGTCGAGAAGCCGAGTGCGAGTCGAGCGGAGACGGAGGTTGCGAGTGGCGTTGCCGAGAGAGTGTGGATTGCGCTGTGTTCTGTACGTTTGGTATGAATAGTTCAAGTTAAGCCACAATCGTCTTTTCTGTCTGATTAACATCTCTATTGTCCACTTTTGTAAACATATTACATCACGATATTACATTTATAACATTTAAACTGTTATTTTATACATTTAAGCCATTAATTTATAACGTCAAAACTATTAATTTATAACATTCAAGCCATTAATTTACAACATTTAAACTGTTATTTTATACATTTAAGCCATTAATTTGTAACATTTAAGGAATTAATTTATAACGTCAAAACTATTAATTTATAACATTTATGCTATTGATTTA
>NW_022885010.1:0-23102 GCF_011952205.1 Bombus bifarius | reverse complement strand
AATTTAGAACATTTAAATTCTTATTTTATACATTTAAGCCATTAACTTTTAACATTTAAAGTATTAATTTATACTTTTAAACCATTAATTCCTAACATTTAAGCTGTTAATTTGTAACAGTCAAGCTATTAATTTGTAACATTTATGCCATTAATTTATAACACTCAAACTATTAATTTATAACATTTAAACTACCAATTTCTAACATTTAAGCTATTAATTTATAATGTCTAAGCCATTAATTTATAACATTTAAGCAAATAATTAGCAACGATTAAACTATTAATTTATAGCAACTGAAACATTAATTGACAACATGTAAAACATTAATTTATAAGAATCACACCATTCTTCAAGGAATCAATAAGAAATACCTAACCGTGATTACAGCCAATTAGATCATATTGTTCGCTACATAATTATGAACTGTGTCACGTACAGCGATGCAGGCGGTATTGAAGAAATAAAGCCATTTTATGTTACAATTACAACGAGTAAATTTACTCGTTTAACTTGAGAAGAATTAAAAATGTACCTGACTTTTAAATAAGCATTAAATAAGAATTTTAAATATCGCAAACAGTGATGTAGGTGTTATTCAAGAAAAAGGAACATTTC
This sequence comes from Bombus bifarius, assembly GCF_011952205.1. Lineage (NCBI taxonomy): Eukaryota > Metazoa > Arthropoda > Insecta > Hymenoptera > Apidae > Bombus > Bombus bifarius. The sequence continues at coordinate 22,484 of NW_022885010.1, read as the reverse complement.
ATTTTGTAATTAGAACGAGTAAATGAACGAATATCGTTAATATAATATAATGCTTAATATGAATTTTATCTGTCTGATTATTTAATACCTTAACTTATTTCACAGTAACGTCATCGATTGCCGTTAGGCTCTTTTCCCCTTTTTGTTCAAACTAATTGATAGTCGAAAACTAGTATTAAAGAAGTGTGAATTTAGTCTTAGTTTGCAGAAACTATTAAAATGATAAAAATGGATATCGTATTAAATCGTTAAAGAAGCAAATTTACGATAAAAATTAAGAAATCGTTCAATTTGATTTTGCTATAATGGAAAAACCGTCCCCTGCTAAGACAAAAAATCGTTACCGTTTGATTAACAAACCGGCATCTTGTCAAGGTATATAAGGAACACGGAAGTCGCGCGCGAGCTCTTTTGTGCCTGAAATTCCGGAGAGTGAACATCGAAGAAGAATTTAAATATAAGGTAAATAAAACAAAAAATATCAAATAACAACATTGCAACTAGCAATTTACAACGTCTAAACCATTAATTTACAACACTTAAGTTATTAATTTATAACATTTAAGCCATTAATTTATAACATTTAAGGAATTAATTTATAACGCCAAAACTATTAATTTATAACATTTATGCTATTAATTTATTACATTTAAGCTATTAATCTACAACATCCAAGCTACTAATTTACAATATTTAAACTATTAATTTATATCATTTAGGCTATTAATTTACAACATCTAAGCCATTAATTTACAACATTTAAACTGTTATTGTATACATTTATGCTATTAATTTATAACATTTAAGATATTAATTTATAACATTTAAGCCATTAATTTGTAACTTTTAAACTATTAATTTATAACATTTAAGCTATTAATTTACAACATTTAAACTATTAATTTATAACATTTAAGCTATTAATTTATAACGTCTAGGCCATTGATTTGCAACATTTAAACTGTTATTGTATACATTTATGCTATTAATTTATAACATTTAAGACATTAATTTGTAACTTTTAAACTATTAATTTATAACATTTAAGCTATTAATTTGCAACATTAAACTATTAATTTATAACATTTAAGCTATTAATTTATAACGTCTAGGCCATTAATTTACAACATTTAAACTGTTATTGTATACATTTATGCTATTAATTTATAACATTTAAGCTATTAATTTTGAACGTCTAGGCCATTAATTTGTAACTTTTAAACTGTTATTTTATACATTTAGCCATTAATTTACAACATGTAAACCATTAATTTATATCACCTGAGCCATTAATTTACAACATTTAAGCCATTAATCTAAAACAATTACTCCATTAATTCTTAACAGTTATACCAATAATTTATAACCACATTCTGCCATTAATTCAAAGTAATTACGCTCTTAATTCATAGCAGTTGTACCGTTAATCGGTTGTAACTCTACATTCATTGATTTAAATCAATACCATCAATTCGTAGTGAGTGAATTAATGATTTATTTTGTTTCATTTTATTAACAGAATCTATCAAGTCTTCGAAGTGCTATTTTATTTCTATATAGCATTATTTTTTAATTTTAAATACAGTATTCAATTTCTCATTTCACTATTTCGTATAAAACCAGTGGTAACACAGAGTGTAATTTTAAGATGTAATTTTCTATGTCTGCTCAAAACCAAGGAAACAACACACCATATTCATGGAATCAAGGAAGCGAGTGCAATTTAACCGAAGGCAACCACATCTTATCTGTAGCTGCACATGAGTCAGAGGACATTTCAAATCATGTTGTTGTTTTGCCTCGGAGTATCGAGACCGTTAGATTACAAGTAATGAAAGAACAAATAAACTCCGGGCAAAACAATATCGCCGCTACAATGTCGCTTTATTATAAAATAATTTTACATCTCTGCTTCCAATGCTTAAAAACTGTTTATGTAAATGGGACCCGAGCGTAGTTACCTCCTCGTGGTGGGTCCCGGTAATTGATATCGTTTCCCAAATAATAATACACCAAGTACTATTTTGAATATTAGTATTATTATTTGAGAAACGATATCAAGCTAAAAACTACTTGAACATAGTCTGGTCTAGATCATCCAAAATAGTTTTGGTGATCTAGACCGGACTAAGACCCCCCCGCGGGGGCGCCGTGGGACATCGTGGGACACCGTGGGACACCGTGGGACACCGTGGGATGCGTGCGTCTTAGTCTTAATTAATCGTAAGGTAGATACCTATGTTATGTGCATTGTGAGCTCATTCTGTACAAAGATACTTATCTATCTTGGAACGAAAAATAAAAATCTCGTCTCTCATGATCCCCTCGCTTACCACACTGGAAAAATTGTTTCCGCGATTTATCGGTTCACGGTCGCTCAGTTCTTTCAAACCGTAGCGTGACGTACTCGCTCGTGCGTATTCCGGGTACGTGCGGGTCAACTTACACTGGACAACTCCTTGGATTCGTAAGTCGCCCCAAGGAAACCTCTGTCTGGGTGACTGCTCGACGACTGCTCGACGTTCGCATCGGATCGCGGGAGTTGTCGTCGCGCCTGTGATGCTTGCGAATCTGTTGGGGATTCAGTCGTGGATCCGCAGTCCTGTCCGATTGGTACTTTGGTACTCGGTCAGGGACCTGCAATTTCACGTCCTCCGTAATTCTGTTCGGGCCCGCGGGACTGGACCCCACTGTTCAGTTGAGGTCAATGCCTTCGTAATCCTGTTCAGCGGTCCCTCCCCGTGAGTGGACCCCACTGTTCAGTTGAGGCCTCTTGCCTTCGTAATCCTGATCAGCGGTCCATCCCCGGGTTCCACATGTTCAGTTGGAGTGTGTTAAGTTGCTGGCCTATGTGCTGGATCCACGGCTGAATTACCCGTGGATCACTAGCATCATCGGTCGGCGCCATCGACCGCGACTCGTGTAAGTTTCGAACGGCGAAACAGGAATCGAGTTACGGTCAATTCTTGGGCTTTCCGCTGAACCTCGGGGTTATCTCGTGTACGGGGGTACGTCGCGTAGGTTTGTTAGTTCTTTCGAGAGATCGCGATCTCGTTCGTTTCGGGCGCGGCGCGATTTTATCCTTTATCATCTGATTCATCGGGCATTTTCTTGTTTACCCATTTTTAAGGGATACTTATTTAGATCACGTTAGAGTTTATAACTTTTCAGTATCTTCAATATCTTACAGTGTCGCACAAATAGAACGATAACTAGTTTAGTACAGCGACTCGTATGTGTCTTCTGCGAGACACGAAATGGTATATACAGTGTCAGTAGCTACATTTTCTTCCTGTCATTCCAAGTTGGATAAATGTGTGTTTGATACCGAATGATGCCAGTAGGGATGCGAATTATTGTAGGATATTTGTACTGATCGATGTAATCGTTGTGTGGGAGATGGATGTTGCGTTACGTAGGCTTTGTTCTACGTTTGTAAAGATTCATGTAAGCGCTGCGTTGGAGATATGTGTTTCGCAGTTAGGCTGCGAAACAACTATCTCTTTACGCAGGCCCATGAAGTAGAGTGGGAACTCGACATTCTTGCCAGTAGGTTGAATGTCGAGACCGATGCATAATGTTGAATAACTCATGGGCGGGTCTCGTGCGTAGTCACCTCCTCGTGGTGAGACCTGGTAATTGGCATCCTTTTCCAAAAATTAATCAGCTGATTAATCTTTGGAAAACGATGCCAAGCTAAGAACTACGCACCAGTCCCGTTTGGAACACCAAAAGCCTCTAAGAGAATTCTGTTCAAACTAAGTGATAGTCGAAACTAGTATTAAAGAAGTGCGAATTTAGTCTTAGTTTGCAGAAACTATTGAAATGATAAAAATGGATATCGTATTAAATCGGCAAAACAATATCGCCGCTACAGTATCGCTTTATTATAAAATAATTTTACATCTCTGCTTCCAATGCTTAAAAACTGTTTATGTAAATGGGACCCGAGCGTAGTTACCTCCTCGTGGTGGGTCCCGGTAATTGGTATCGTTTCGCAAATAATAATACACCAAGAACTATTTTGAATATTAGTATTATTATTTGAGAAACGATATCAAGCTAAAAACTACTTCAATATAGTCTGGTCTTGATCATCCAAAATAGTTCTGGTGATCTAGACCGGACTAAGACCCCCCCGCGGGGGCGCCGTGGGACATCGTGGGACATCGTGGGACATCGCGGGACACCGTGGGATGCGAGCGTTTTAGCCTTAATTAATCATAAGATAGATGCCTATGTCATGTGCATTGTGAGCTCATTCTGTACAACGACATTTATCCACCTTAGAACGAAAAAGAAAAAGAAAAATCTCGTCTCCCTTCACTCGCTTACCACACAGTACTTATTGTACTCGCGATTTATCGGTTCGCGATCACTCAGTTCTTTCAAACCGTAGCGTGACGTACTCGCTCGTGCGTATTCCGGGTACGTGCGGGTCAACGTACACTGGACAACTCCTTGGATTCGCAAGTCGCCTCAAGGAAACCTCTGTCTGGGTGACTGCTCGACGACTGCTCGACGTTCGCATCGGATCGCGGGAGTTGTCGTCGCGCCGGTGATGCTTGCGAATCTGTTGGGGATTCAGTCGTGGATCTGCAGTCCTGTCCGATTGGTACTTTGGTACTCGGTCAGGGACCTGCAATTTCACGTCCTCCGTAATTCTATTCGGGCCCGCGGGACTGGACCCCACTGTTCAGTTGAGGTCAATGCCTTCGTAATCCTGTTCAGCGGTCCCTCCCCGTGAGTGGACCCCACTGTTCAGTTGAGGCCTCTTGCCTTCGTAATCCTGATCAGCGGTCCATCCCCGGGTTCCACATGTTCAGTTGGAGTGTGTTAAGTTGCTGGCCTATGTGCTGGATCCACGGCTGAATTACCCGTGGATCACTAGCATCATCGGTCGGTGCCATCGACCGCGACTCGTGTAAGTTTCGAACGGCGAAACAGGAATCGAGTTACGGTCAATTCTTGGGCTTTCCGCTGAACCTCGGGGTTATCTCGTGTACGGGGGTACGTCGCGTATGTTTGTTAGTTCTTTCGAGAGATCGCGATCTCGTTCGTTTCGGGCGCGGCGCGATTTTTTCCTTTATCATCTGATTCATCGGGCATTTTCTTGTTTACCCATTTTTAAGGGATACTTATTTAGATCACGTTAGAGTTTATAACTTTTCAGTATCTTCAATATCTTACAGTGTCGCACAAATAGAACGATAACTAGTTTAGTACAGCGACTCGTATGTGTCTTCTGCGAGACAAGAAATGGTATATACAGTGTCAGTAGCTACATTTTCTTCCTTTCATTCCAAGTTGGATAAATGTGTGTTTGATACCGAATGATGCCAGTAGGGATGCGAATTATTGTAGGATATTTGTACTGATCGATGTAATCGTTGTGTGGGAGATGGATGTTGCGTTACGCAGGCTTTGTTCTACGTTTGTAAAGATTCATGTAAGCGCTGCGTTGGAGATATGTGTTTCGCAGTTAGGCTACGAAACAACTATCTCTTTACGCAGGCCCATGAAGTAGAGTGGGAACTCGACATTCTTGCCAGTAGGTTGAATGTCGAGACCGATGCATAATGTTGAATAACTCATGGGCGGGTCTCGTGCGTAGTCACCTCCTCGTGGTGAGACCTGGTAATTGGCATCCTTTTCCAAAAATTAGTCAGCTGATTAATCTTTGGAAAACGATGCCAAGCTAAGAACTACGCACCAGTCCCGTTTGGAACACCAAAAGCCTCTAAGAGAATTCTGTTCAAACTAGTGATAGTCGAAACTAGTATTAAAGAAGTGCGAATTTAGTCTTAGTTTGCAGAAACTATTGAAATGATAAAAATGGATATCGTATTAAATCGGCAAAACAATATCGCCGCTACAGTATCGCTTTATTATAAAATAATTTTACATCTCTGCTTCCAATGCTTAAAAACTGTTTATGTAAATGGGACCCGAGCGTAGTTACCTCCTCGTGGTGGGTCCCGGTAATTGGTATCGTTTCGCAAATAATAATACACCAAGAACTATTTTGAATATTAGTATTATTATTTGAGAAACGATATCAAGCTAAAAACTACTTCAATATAGTCTGGTCTTGATCATCCAAAATAGTTCTGGTGATCTAGACCGGACTAAGACCCCCCCGCGGGGGCGCCGTGGGACATCGTGGGACATCGTGGGACATCGCGGGACACCGTGGGATGCGAGCGTTTTAGCCTTAATTAATCATAAGATAGATGCCTATGTCATGTGCATTGTGAGCTCATTCTGTACAAAGATACTTATCTATCTGGGAACGAAAAATAAAAATCTGGTCTCTCGTGATCTCCTCGCTTACCACATTGAAAAAATTGTTCCCACGATTTATCGGTTCACGGTCGCTCAGTTCTTTCTAACCGTAGCGTGACGTACTAGCTCTCGCGTATTCCGGGTACGTGCGGGTCAACGTGCACTGGCCAACTCTTTGGATTCGTAAGTCGCCCCAAGCACACCTCTGTCCTGGTGACTGCTCGACGACTGCTCGTCGTTTGCCTCGAATCACGGGAGTTGTCATCGGTCTGGTGATGCCTGCGATCCGCAATACTGTCCGATTGGTACTTCGGTTCTCGGGCAGAGACCTGCTTTTCACGTCCTCCGTAATTCTGTTCAAGTGGCGAACCCGCGGGGGTGGACCCCACTGTTCAGTTGGGGCCTTGCCTTTGTAATCCTGTTCAGCGGTCCCTCCCCGGGCCCTCACTTGCTCAGTTGGAGTGTGTTAAATCGCAGGCCTATTTGCTAGATCGCTAGTATCATCAGTTGGTGCCATCGACCGTGATAAGATCCAGACGACGTGACATTAATCGGGCGAAGGTCAATGCTTGGGCTTTCCGCTGAACCTTAGGGTTATCCGGTGCACGGGGGTACGTTACGTAGGTTTGTCAGTTCTTTCGAGAGATCGTGATTTCGTTCGTTCCGGGCGCGCCGCGGGTTTTCTTCCATCGTCTGATTGTTGGGGCTCCCTTTCCGTAGTAGCCTCATATTGTTTCTTTCGTTCCAAATTAGACAAATGTGTCTTTGATACCGAATGCGGTCAGTAGGGTTGCGAATTATTGTACTGATCGATGTAGTCGTTGTGTGGGAGATAGATGGTGTGTTATGTATGTTGTTTTACGTTTGTAAAGATTCGTGTAACTGCTGCGCAGGAGATAGGTGTTTCGCGGTTATGCTACGAAATAACTATCTCTTTACGCAGGCCCATGATGTAGGGTCAGAACTCGACATTCTTACCAATAGGTTGAATGTCGAGACCGATGCATAATGTTGAATCACTCATGGGCGGGTCTCGTGCGTAGTCACCTCCTCGTGGTGAGACCTGGTAATTGGCATCCTTTTCCAAAAACTAATAAGCTGATTAATCTTTGGAAAACGATACCAAGCCAAGAACTACGCAACAGTCCAGTTTGGATCGCTAAAAGCCTCTAAGAGAATTTTGTTCAAACTAATGGATAGTCGTAAACTAGTATTAGAGAAGTGTGAATTTAATCTTAGTTTGCAGAAACTATCAAAATGATAAAAATGGATAACGTATTAAATCGGCAAAACAATATCGCCGCTACAATGTCGCTTTATTATAAAATAATTTTACATCTCTGCTTCCAATGCTTAAAATCTGTTTATGTAAATGGGACCCGAGCGTAGTTACCTCCTCGTGGTGGGTCCCGGTAATTGGTATCGTTTCGCAAATAATAATACACCAAGTACTATTTTGAATATTAGTATTATTATTTGAGAAACGATATCAAGCTAAAAACTACTTCAATATAGTCTGGACATGATCATCCAAAATAGTTTTGGTGATCTAGACCGGACTAAGACCCCCCCGCGGGGGCGCCGTGGGACATTGTGGGACATCGTGGGACATCGCGGGACACCGTGTGATGCGAGCGGTTTAGCCTTAATTAATCATAAGGTAGATACCTATGTTAAGTGCATTGTGAGCTCATTCTGTACAACGACATTTATCCACCTTAGAACGAAAAAAAGAAAAATCTCGTCTCCCTTCACTCGCTTACCACACAGTACTTATTGTACTCGCGATTTATCGGTTCGCGATCACTCAGTTCTTTCAAACCGTAGCGTGACGTACTCGCTCGTGCGTATTCCGGGTACGTGCGGGTCAACGTACACTGGACAACTCCTTGGATTCGCAAGTCGCCTCAAGGAAACCTCTGTCTGGGTGACTGCTCGACGACTGCTCGACGTTCGCATCGGATCGCGGGAGTTGTCATCGCGCCGGTGATGCTTGCGAATCTGTTGGGGATTCAGTCGTGGATCTGCAGTCCTGTCCGATTGGTACTTTGGTACTCGGTCAGGGACCTGCAATTTCACGTCCTCCGTAATTCTGTTCGGGCCCGCGGGACTGGACCCCACTGTTCAGTTGAGGTCAATGCCTTCGTAATCCTGTTCAGCGGTCCCTCCCCGTGAGTGGACCCCACTGTTCAGTTGAGGCCTCTTGCCTTCGTAATCCTGATCAGCGGTCCATCCCCGGGTTCCACATGTTCAGTTGGAGTGTGTTAAGTTGCTGGCCTATGTGCTGTATCCACGGCTGAATTACCCGTGGATCACTAGCATCATCGGTCGGCGCCATCGACCGCGACTCGTGTAAGTTTCGAACGGCGAAACAGGAATCGAGTTACGGTCAATTCTTGAGCTTTCCGCTGAACCTCGGGGTTATCTCGTGTACGGGGGTACGTCGCGTAGGTTTGTTAGTTCTTTCGAGAGATCGCGATCTCGTTCGTTTCGGGCGCGGCGCGATTTTTTCCTTTATCATCTGATTCATCGGGCATTTTCTTGTTTACCCATTTTTAATTGATACTTATTTAGATCACGTTAGAGTTTATAACTTTTCAGTATCTTCAATATCTTACAGTGTCGCACAAATAGAACGATAACTAGTTTAGTACAGCGACTCGTATGTGTCTTCTGCGAGACACGAAATGGTATATACAGTGTCAGTAGCTACATTTTCTTCCTTTCATTCCAAGTTGGATAAATGTGTGTTTGATACCGAATGATGCCAGTAGGGATGCGAATTATTGTAGGATATTTGTACTGATCGATGTAATCGTTGTGTGGGAGATGGATGTTGCGTTACGTAGGCTTTGTTCTACGTTTGTAAAGATTCATGTAAGCGCTGCGTTGGAGATATGTGTTTCGCAGTTAGGCTACGAAACAACTATCTCTTTACGCAGGCCCATGAAGTAGAGTGAGAACTCGACATTCTTGCCAGTAGGTTGAATGTCGAGACCGATGCATAATGTTGAATAACTCATGGGCGGGTCTCGTGCGTAGTCACCTCCTCGTGGTGAGACCTGGTAATTGGCATCCTTTTCCAAAAATTAATCAGCTGATTAATCTTTGGAAAACGATGCCAAGCTAAGAACTACGCACCAGTCCCGTTTGGAACACCAAAAGCCTCTAAGAGAATTCTGTTCAAACTAGTGATAGTCGAAACTAGTATTAAAGAAGTGCGAATTTAGTCTTAGTTTGCAGAAACTATTGAAATGATAAAAATGGATATCGTATTAAATCGGCAAAACAATATCGCCGCTACAGTATCGCTTTATTATAAAATAATTTTACATCTCTGCTTCCAATGCTTAAAAACTGTTTATGTAAATGGGACCCGAGCGTAGTTACCTCCTCGTGGTGGGTCCCGCTAATTGGTATCGTTTCCCAAATAATAATACACCAAGAACTATTTTGAATATTAGTATTATTATTTGAGAAACGATATCAAGCTAAAAACTACTTCAATATAGTCTGGTCTTGATCATCCAAAATAGTTTTGGTGATCTAGACCGGACTAAGACCCCCCCCGCGGGGGCGCCGTGGGACATCGTGGGACATCGTGGGACATCGCGGGACACCGTGGGATGCGAGCGTTTTAGCCTTAATTAATCATAAGATAGATGCCTATGTCATGTGCATTGTGAGCTCATTCTGTACAAAGATACTTATCTATCTTGGAACGAAAAATAAAAATCTCGTCTCTCATGATCTCCTCGCTTACCACATTGAAAAAATTGTTCCCACGATTTATCGGTTCACGGTCGCTCAGTTCTTTCTAACCGTAGCGTGACGTACTCGCTCTCGCGTATTCCGGGTACGTGCGGGTCAACGTGCACTGGCCAACTCTTTGGATTCGTAAGTCGCCCCAAGCACACCTCTGTCCTGGTGACTGCTCGACGACTGCTCGTCGTTTGCCTCGAATCACGGGAGTTGTCGTCGCGCCGGTGATGCTGGCGAATCTGTTGGGGATTCAGTCGTGGATCTGCAGTCCTGTCCGATTGGTACTTTGGTACTCGGTCAGGGACCTGCAATTTCACGTCCTCCGTAATTCTGTTCGGGCCCGCGGGAGTGGACCCCACTGTTCAGTTGAGGTCAATGCCTTCGTAATCCTGTTCAGCGGTCCCTCCCCGTGAGTGGACCCCACTGTTCAGTTGAGGCCTCTTGCCTTCGTAATCCTGATCAGCGGTCCATCCCCGGGTTCCACATGTTCAGTTGGAGTGTGTTAAGTTGCTGGCCTATGTGCTGGATCCACGGCTGAATTACCCGTGGATCACTAGCATCATCGGTCGGCGCCATCGACCGCGACTCGTGTAAGTTTCGAACGGCGAAACAGGAATCGAGTTACGGTCAATTCTTGAGCTTTCCGCTGAACCTCGGGGTTATCTCGTGTACGGGGGTACGTCGCGTAGGTTTGTTAGTTCTTTCGAGAGATCGCGATCTCGTTCGTTTCGGGCGCGGCGCGATTTTTTCCTTTATCATCTGATTCATCGGGCATTTTCTTGTTTACCCATTTTTAAGGGATACTTATTTAGATCACGTTAGAGTTTATAACTTTTCAGTATCTTCAATATCTTACAGTGTCGCAAAAATAGAACGATAACTAGTTTAGTACAGCGACTCGTATGTCCCTTCTGCGAGACACGAAATGGTATATACAGTGTCAGTAGCTACATTTTCTTCCTTTCATTCCAAGTTAGATAAATGTGTGTTTGATACCGAATGATGCCAGTAGGGATGCGAATTATTGTACGATATTTGTACTGATCGATGTAATCGTTGTGTGGGAGATGGATGTTGCGTTACGTAGGCTTTGTTCTACGTTTGTAAAGATTCATGTAAGCGCTGCGTCGGGGATATGTGTTTCGCAGTTAGGCTACGAAACAACTATTTCCATACGCAGGCCCATGGTTAAGTAGAGTCAAAACTCGACATTCTGCCAACAGGTTGAATGTCGAGATCGATGTGTAGTGCTACATATACCCATGGGCGGGTCTCGTGCGTAGTCACCTCCTCGTGGTGAGACCTGGTAATTGGCATCCTTTTCCAAAAATTAATCAGTTGATTAATCTTTGGAAAACGATGCCAAGCTAAGAACTACGCAACAGTCCAGTTTGGATCACCAAAAGCCTCTAAGAGAATTTTGGATGATCTAGACTGGACTGCACCGTGGGACATCGTTGGACACCGTGGGACGTCGTCGGTCCAGTGTGGGTCACCAAATGCCGCGAAAAGAATTTTGGATGATCTACACTGGACTGCAACGTGGGACATCGTCGGTCCAGTGTGGGTCACCAAATGCCGCGAAAAGAATTTTGGATGATCTACACTGGACTGCAACGTGGGACATCGTCGGTCCAGTGTGGGTCACCAAATGCCGCGAAAAGAATTTTGGATGATCTACACCGGACTGCAACGTGGGACATCGTTGGTCCAGTGTGGGTCACCAAATGCCGCGAAAAGAATTTTGGATGATCTACACTGGACTGCAACGTGGGACATCGTCGGTCCAGTGTGGGTCACCAAATGCCGCGAAAAGAATTTTGGATGATCTACACTGGACTGCAACGTGGGACATCGTCGGTCCAGTGTGGGTCACCAAATGCCGCGAAAAGTATTTTGGATGATCTACACTGGACTGCAACGTGGGACATCGTCGGTCCAGTGTGGGTCACCAAATGCCGCGAAAAGAATTTTGGATGATCTACACTGGACTGCAACGTGCGACGCCGTGGGACAACGTTGGACACCGTGGGACAACGTTGGACACCGTGGGACACCGTTGGACATCGTTGGACAACGCTGGACACCGGACATTGGACACCGTTGGACACCGTTGGACACCGTTGGACACCGTTGGACACCGTTGGACACCGTTGGACACCGTTGGACACCGTTGGACACCGTTGGACACCGTTGGACACCGTTGGACACCGTTGGACACCGTTGGACAACGTTGGACGCCGATGGACACCGTTGGACACCGCTGGACACCGTTGGAGAACATTGGACGCCGTGGGACGCCTTGGGACGCCGTGGGACGCCGTGGGACATCGTGGGACATCGTGGGACATCGTGGGATGCGCACGTTTTTGTCTTAATTAATCGTAAGATAGATACATATGTCAAGTGCATTGTGAGCTCATTCTGTACAACGACATTTATCCACCTTAGAACGAAAAAGAAAAAGAAAAATCTCGTCTCCCTTCACTCGCTTACCACACAGTACTTATTGTACTCGCGATTTATCGGTTCGCGATCACTCAGTTCTTTCAAACCGTAGCGTGACGTACTCGCTCGTGCGTATTCCGGGTACGTGCGGGTCAACGTACACTGGACAACTCCTTGGATTCGCAAGTCGCCTCAAGGAAACCTCTGTCTGGGTGACTGCTCGACGACTGCTCGACGTTCGCATCGGATCGCGGGAGTTGTCGTCGCGCCGGTGATGCTTGCGAATCTGTTGGGGATTCAGTCGTGGATCTGCAGTCCTGTCCGATTGGTACTTTGGTACTCGGTCAGGGACCTGCAATTTCACGTCCTCCGTAATTCTGTTCGGGCCCGCGGGACTGGACCCCACTGTTCAGTTGAGGTCAATGCCTTCGTAATCCTGTTCAGCGGTCCCTCCCCGTGAGTGGACCCCACTGTTCAGTTGAGGCCTCTTGCCTTCGTAATCCTGATCAGCGGTCCATCCCCGGGTTCCACATGTTCAGTTGGAGTGTGTTAAGTTGCTGGCCTATGTGCCGGATCCACGGCTGAATTACCCGTGGATCACTAGCATCATCGGTCGGCGCCATCGACCGCGACTCGTGTAAGTTTCGAACGGCGAAACAGGAATCGAGTTACGGTCAATTCTTGGGCTTTCCGCTGAACCTCGGGGTTATCTCGTGTACGGGGGTACGTCGCGTAGGTTTGTTAGTTCTTTCGAGAGATCGCGATCTCGTTCGTTTCGGGCGCTGCGCGATTTTTTCCTTTATCATCTGATTCATCGGGCATTTTCTTGTTTACCCATTTTTAAGGGATACTTATTTAGATCACGTTAGAGTTTATAACTTTTCAGTATCTTCAATATCTTACAGTGTCGCACAAATAGAACGATAACTAGTTTAGCACAGCGACTCGTATGTGTCTTCTGCGAGACACGAAATGGTATATACAGTGTCAGTAGCTACATTTTCTTCCTTTCATTCCAAGTTGGATAAATGTGTGTTTGATACCGAATGATGCCAGTAGGGATGCGAATTATTGTAGGATATTTGTACTGATCGATGTAATCGTTGTGTGGGAGATGGATGTTGCGTTACGTAGGCTTTGTTCTACGTTTGTAAAGATTCATGTAAGCGCTGCGTTGGAGATATGTGTTTCGCAGTTAGGCTACGAAACAACTATCTCTTTACGCAGGCCCATGAAGTAGAGTGGGAACTCGACATTCTTGCCAGTAGGTTGAATGTCGAGACCGATGCATAATGTTGAATAACTCATGGGCGGGTCTCGTGCGTAGTCACCTCCTCGTGGTGAGACCTGGTAATTGGCATCCTTTTCCAAAAATTAATCAGCTGATTAATCTTTGGAAAACGATGCCAAGCTAAGAACTACGCACCAGTCCCGTTTGGAACACCAAAAGCCTCTAAGAGAATTCTGTTCAAACTAAGTGATAGTCGAAACTAGTATTAAAGAAGTGCGAATTTAGTCTTAGTTTGCAGAAACTATTGAAATGATAAAAATGGATATCGTATTAAATCGGCAAAACAATATCGCCGCTACAGTATCGCTTTATTATAAAATAATTTTACATCTCTGCTTCCAATGCTTAAAAACTGTTTATGTAAATGGGACCCGAGCGTAGTTACCTCCTCGTGGTGGGTCCCGGTAATTGGTATCGTTTCCCAAATAATAATACACCAAGAACTATTTTGAATATTAGTATTATTATTTGAGAAACGATATCAAGCTAAAAACTACTTCAATATAGTCTGGTCTTGATCATCCAAAATAGTTCTGGTGATCTAGACCGGACTAAGACCCCCCCGCGGGGGCGCCGTGGGACATCGTGGGACATCGTGGGACATCGCGGGACACCGTGGGATGCGAGCGTTTTAGCCTTAATTAATCATAAGATAGATGCCTATGTCATGTGCATTGTGAGCTCATTCTGTACAAAGATACTTATCTATCTTGGAACGAAAAATAAAAATCTCGTCTCTCGTGATCTCCTCGCTTACCACATTGAAAAAATTGTTCCCACGATTTATCGGTTCACGGTCGCTCAGTTCTTTCTAACCGTAGCGTGACGTACTCGCTCTCGCGTATTCCGGGTACGTGCGGGTCAACGTGCACTGGCCAACTCTTTGGATTCGTAAGTCGCCCCAAGCACACCTCTGTCCTGGTGACTGCTCGACGACTGCTCGACGTTCGCATCGTATCGCGGGAGTTGTCGTCGCGCCGGTGATGCTGGCGAATCTGTTGGGGATTCAGTCGTGGATCTGCAGTCCTGTCCGATTGGTACTTTGGTACTCGGTCAGGGACCTGCAATTTCACGTCCTCCGTAATTCTGTTCGGGCCCGCGGGAGTGGACCCCACTGTTCAGTTGAGGTCAATGCCTTCGTAATCCTGTTCAGCGGTCCCTCCCCGTGAGTGGACCCCACTGTTCAGTTGAGGCCTCTTGCCTTCGTAATCCTGATCAGCGGTCCATCCCCGGGTTCCACATGTTCAGTTGGAGTGTGTTAAGTTGCTGGCCTATGTGCCGGATCCACGGCTGAATTACCCGTGGATCACTGGCATCATCGGTCGGCGCCATCGACCGCGACTCGTGTAAGTTTCGAACGGCGAAATAGGAATCGAGTTACGGTCAATTCTTGGGCTTTCCGCTGAACCTCGGGGTTATCTCGTGTACGGGGGTACGTCGTGTAGGTTTGTTAGTTCTTTCGAGAGATCGCGATCTCGTTCGTTTCGGGCGCGGCGCGATTTTTTCCTTTATCATCTGATTCATCGGGCATTTTCTTGTTTTCCCATTTTTTAAGGGATACTTATTGAGATCACGTTAGAGTTTATAACTTTTCAGTATCTTCAATATCTTACAGTGTCGCAAAAATAGAACGATAACTAGTTTAGTACAGCGACTCGTATGTCCCTTCTGCGAGACACGAAATGGTATATACAGTGTCAGTATCTACGTTTTCTTCCTTTCATTCCAAGTTAGATAAATGTGTGTTTGATACCGAATGATGCCAGTAGGGATGCGAATTATTGTACGATATTTGTACTGATCGATGTAATCGTTGTGTGGGAGATGGATGTTGCGTTACGTAGGCTTTGTTCTACGTTTGTAAAGATTCCTGTAAGCGCTGCGTCGGGGATATGTGTTTCGCAGTTAGGCTACGAAACAACTATTTCCATACGCAGGCCCATGGTTAAGTAGAGTCAAAACTCGACATTCTGCCAACAGGTTGAATGTCGAGATCGATGTGTAGTGCTACATATACCCATGGGCGGGTCTCGTGCGTAGTCACCTCCTCGTGGTGAGACCTGGTAATTGGCATCCTTTTCCAAAAATTAATCAGTTGATTAATCTTTGGAAAACGATGCCAAGCTAAGAACTACGCAACAGTCCAGTTTGGATCACCAAAAGCCTCTAAGAGAATTTTGGATGATCTAGACTGGACTGCACCGTGGGACATCGTTGGACACCGTGGGACGTCGTCGGTCCAGTGTGGGTCACCAAATGCCGCGAAAAGAATTTTGGATGATCTACACTGGACTGCAACGTGGGACATCGTCGGTCCAGTGTGGGTTACCAAATGCCGCGAAAAGAATTTTGGATGATCTACACTGGACTGCAACGTGGGACATCGTCGGTCCAGTGTGGGTCACCAAATGCCGCGAAAAGAATTTTGGATGATCTACACTGGACTGCAACGTGGGACATCGTCGGTCCAGTGCGGGTCACCAAATGCCGCGAAAAGAATTTTGGATGATCTACACTGTACTGCAACGTGGGACATCGTCGGTCCAGTGTGGGTCACCAAATGCCGCGAAAAGAATTTTGGATGATCTACACTGGACTGCAACGTGGGACATCGTCGGTCCAGTGTGGGTCACCAAATGCCGCGAAAAGTATTTTGGATGATCTACACTGGACTGCAACGTGGGACATCGTCGGTCCAGTGTGGGTCACCAAATGCCGCGAAAAGAATTTTGGATGATCTACACTGGACTGCAACGTGCGACGCCGTGGGACAACGTTGGACACCGTGGGACAACGTTGGACACCGTGGGACAACGTTGGACACCGTGGGACACCGTTGGACATCGTTGGACACCGCTGGACACCGTTGGACATCGATGGACACCGTTGGACACCGTTGGACACCGTTGGACACCGTTGGACACCGTTGGACACCGTTGGACACCGTTGGACACCGTTGGACACCGGTGGACACCGTTGGACATCGTTGGACACCGTTGGACACCGTTGGACACCGTTGGACACCGTTGGACACAATTGGACACCGTTGGACACCGTTGGACACCGTTGGACACCGTTGGACAACGTTGGACGCCGATGGACACCGTTGGACACCGTTGGACACCGTTGGAGAACATTGGACGCCGTGGGACGCCTTGGGACGCCGTGGGACGCCGTGGGACATCGTGGGACTTCGTGGGACACTGTGGGATGCGCGCGTTTTTGTCTTAATTAATCGTAAGATAGATACATATGTCAAGTGCATTGTGAGCTCATTCTGTACAACGACATTTATCCACCTTAGAACGAAAAAGAAAAAGAAAAATCTCGTCTCCCTTCACTCGCTTACCACACAGTACTTATTGTACTCGCGATTTATCGGTTCGCGATCACTCAGTTCTTTCAAACCGTAGCGTGACGTACTCGCTCGTGCGTATTCCGGGTACGTGCGGGTCAACGTACACTGGACAACTCCTTGGATTCGCAAGTCGCCTCAAGGAAACCTCTGTCTGGGTGACTGCTCGACGACTGCTCGACGTTCGCATCGGATCGCGGGAGTTGTCGTCGCGCCGGTGATGCTTGCGAATCTGTTGGGGATTCAGTCGTGGATCTGCAGTCCTGTCCGATTGGTACTTTGGTACTCGGTCAGGGACCTGCAATTTCACGTCCTCCGTAATTCTGTTCGGGCCCGCGGGACTGGACCCCACTGTTCAGTTGAGGTCAATGCCTTCGTAATCCTGTTCAGCGGTCCCTCCCCGTGAGTGGACCCCACTGTTCAGTTGAGGCCTCTTGCCTTCGTAATCCTGATCAGCGGTCCATCCCCGGGTTCCACATGTTCAGTTGGAGTGTGTTAAGTTGCTGGCCTATGTGCTGGATCCACGGCTGAATTACCCGTGGATCACTAGCATCATCGGTCGGCGCCATCGACCGCGACTCGTGTAAGTTTCGAACGGCGAAACAGGAATCGAGTTACGGTCAATTCTTGGGCTTTCCGCTGAACCTCGGGGTTATCTCGTGTACGGGGGTACGTCGCGTAGGTTTGTTAGTTCTTTCGAGAGATCGCGATCTCGTTCGTTTCGGGCGCGGCGCGATTTTTTCCTTTATCATCTGATTCATCGGGCATTTTCTTGTTTACCCATTTTTAAGGGATACTTATTTAGATCACGTTAGAGTTTATAACTTTTCAGTATCTTCAATATCTTACAGTGTCGCACAAATAGAACGATAACTAGTTTAGTACAGCGACTCGTATGTGTCTTCTGCGAGACACGAAATGGTATATACAGTGTCAGTAGCTACATTTTCTTCCTTTCATTCCAAGTTGGATAAATGTGTGTTTGATACCGAATGATGCCAGTAGGGATGCGAATTATTGTAGGATATTTGTACTGATCGATGTAATCGTTGTGTGGGAGATGGATGTTGCGTTACGTAGGCTTTGTTCTACGTTTGTAAAGATTCATGTAAGCGCTGCGTTGGAGATATGTGTTTCGCAGTTAGGCTACGAAACAACTATCTCTTTACGCAGGCCCATGAAGTAGAGTGGGAACTCGACATTCTTGCCAGTAGGTTGAATGTCGAGACCGATGCATAATGTTGAATAACTCATGGGCGGGTCTCGTGCGTAGTCACCTCCTCGTGGTGAGACCTGGTAATTGGCATCCTTTTCCAAAAATTAATCAGCTGATTAATCTTTGGAAAACGATGCCAAGCTAAGAACTACGCACCAGTCCCGTTTGGAACACCAAAAGCCTCTAAGAGAATTCTGTTCAAACTAGTGATAGTCGAAACTAGTATTAAAGAAGTGCGAATTTAGTCTCAGTTTGCAGAAACTATTGAAATGATAAAAATGGATATCGTATTAAATCGGCAAAACAATATCGCCGCTACAGTATCGCTTTATTATAAAATAATTTTACATCTCTGCTTCCAATGCTTAAAAACTGTTTATGTAAATGGGACCCGAGCGTAGTTACCTCCTCGTGGTGGGTCCCGGTAATTGGTATCGTTTCGCAAATAATAATACACCAAGAACTATTTTGAATATTAGTATTATTATTTGAGAAACGATATCAAGCTAAAAACTACTTCAATATAGTCTGGTCTTGATCATCCAAAATAGTTTTGGTGATCTAGACCGGACTAAGACCCCCCCGCGGGGGCGCCGTGGGACATCGTGGGACATCGTGGGACATCGCGGGACACCGTGGGATGCGAGCGTTTTAGCCTTAATTAATCATAAGATAGATGCCTATGTCATGTGCATTGTGAGCTCATTCTGTACAAAGATACTTATCTATCTTGGAACGAAAAATAAAAATCTCGTCTCTCATGATCTCCTCGCTTACCACATTGAAAAAATTGTTCCCACGATTTATCGGTTCACGGTCGCTCAGTTCTTTCTAACCGTAGCGTGACGTACTCGCTCTCGCGTATTCCGGGTACGTGCGGGTCAACGTGCACTGGCCAACTCTTTGGATTCGTAAGTCGCCCCAAGCACACCTCTGTCCTGGTGACTGCTCGACGACTGCTCGTCGTTTGCCTCGAATCACGGGAGTTGTCATCGGTCTGGTGATGCCTGCGATCCGCAATACTGTCCGATTGGTACTTCGGTACTCGGGCAGAGACCTGCTTTTCACGTCCTCCGTAATTCTGTTCAAGTGGCGAACCCGCGGGGGTGGACCCCACTGTTCAGTTGGGGCCTTGCCTTTGTAATCCTGTTCAGCGGTCCCTCCCCGGGCCCTCACTTGCTCAGTTGGAGTGTGTTAAATCGCAGGCCTATTTGCTAGATCGCTAGTATCATCAGTTGGTGCCATCGACCGTGATAAGATCCAGACGACGTGACAGGAATCGGGCGAAGGTCAATGCTTGGGCTTTCCGCTGAACCTTAGGGTTATCCGGTGCACGGGGGTACGTTACGTAGGTTTGTCAGTTCTGTCGAGAGATCGTGATTTCGTTCGTTCCGGGCGCGCCGCGGGTTTTCTTCCATCGTCTGATTGTTGGGGCTCCCTTTCCGTAGTAGCCTCATATTGTTTCTTTCGTTCCAAATTAAACAAATGTGTCTTTGATACCGAATGCGGTCAGTAGGGTTGCGAATTATTGTACTGATCGATGTAGTCGTTGTGTGGGAGATAGATGGTGTGTTATGTATGTTGTTTTACGTTTGTAAAGATTCGTGTAACTGCTGCGTAGGAGATAGGTGTTTCGCGGTTATGCTACGAAATAACTATCTCTTTACGCAGGCCCATGATGTAGAGTCAGAACTCGACATTCTTACCAATAGGTTGAATGTCGAGACCGATGCATAATGTTGAATCACTCATGGGCGGGTCTCGTGCGTAGTCACCTCCTCGTGGTGAGACCTGGTAATTGGCATCCTTTTCCAAAAACTAATAAGCTGATTAATCTTTGGAAAACGATACCAAGCCAAGAACTACGCAACAGTCCAGTTTGGATCGCTAAAAGCCTCTAAGAGAATTTTGTTCAAACTAATGGATAGTCGTAAACTAGTATTAGAGAAGTGTGAATTTAATCTTAGTTTGCAGAAACTATTAAAATGATAAAAATGGATAACGTATTAAATCGGCAAAACAATATCGCCGCTACAATGTCGCTTTATTATAAAATAATTTTACATCTCTGCTTCCAATGCTTAAAATCTGTTTATGTAAATGGGACCCGAGCGTAGTTACCTCCTCGTGGTGGGTCCCGGTAAGTGGTATCGTTTCGCAAATAATAATACACCAAGTACTATTTTGAATATTAGTATTATTATTTGAGAAACGATATCAAGCTAAAAACTACTTCAATATAGTCTGGTCTTGATCATCCAAAATAGTTTTGGTGATCTAGACCGGACTAAGACCCCCCCGCGGGGGCGCCGTGGGACATTGTGGGACATCGTGGGACATCGCGGGACACCGTGGGATGCGAGCGGTTTAGCCTTAATTAATCATAAGGTAGATACCTATGTTAAGTGCATTGTGAGCTCATTCTGTACAACGACATTTATCCACCTTAGAACGAAAAAGAAAAAGAAAAATCTCGTCTCCCTTCACTCGCTTACCACACAGTACTTATTGTACTCGCGATTTATCGGTTCGCGATCACTCAGTTCTTTCAAACCGTAGCGTGACGTACTCGCTCGTGCGTATTCCGGGTACGTGCGGGTCAACGTACACTGGACAACTCCTTGGATTCGCAAGTCGCCTCAAGGAAACCTCTGTCTGGGTGACTGCTCGACGACTGCTCGACGTTCGCATCGGATCGCGGGAGTTTTCGTCGCGCCGGTGATGCTTGCGAATCTGTTGGGGATTCAGTCGTGGATCTGCAGTCCTGTCCGATTGGTACTTTGGTACTCGGTCAGGGACCTGCAATTTCACGTCCTCCGTAATTCTGTTCGGGCCCGCGGGACTGGACCCCACTGTTCAGTTGAGGTCAATGCCTTCGTAATCCTGATCAGCGGTCCATCCCCGGGTTCCACATGTTCAGTTGGAGTGTGTTAAGTTGCTGGCCTATGTGCTGGATCCACGGCTGAATTAATTAGTGTATCACTAGCATCATCGGTCGGCGCCATCGACCGCGACTCGTGTAAGTTTCGAACGGCGAAACAGGAATCGAGTTACGGTCAATTCTTGGGCTTTCCGCTGAACCTCGGGGTTATCTCGTGTACGGGGGTACGTCGCGTAGGTTTGTTAGTTCTTTCGAGAGATCGCGATCTCGTTCGTTTCGGGCGCGGCGCGATTTTTTCCTTTATCATCTGATTCATCGGGCATTTTCTTGTTTACCCATTTTTAAGGGATACTTATTTAGATCACGTTAGAGTTTATAACTTTTCAGTATCTTCAATATCTTACAGTGTCGCACAAATAGAACGATAACTAGTTTAGTACAGCGACTCGTATGTCCCTTCTGCGAGACACGAAATGGTATATACAGTGTCAGTAGCTACATTTTCTTCCTTTCATTCCAAGTTAGATAAATGTGTGTTTGATACCGAATGATGCCAGTAGGGATGCGAATTATTGTACGATATTTGTACTGATCGATGTAATCGTTGTGTGGGAGATGGATGTTGCGTTACGTAGGCTTTGTTCTACGTTTGTAAAGATTCATGTAAGCGCTGCGTTGGAGATATGTGTTTCGCAGTTAGGCTACGAAACAACTATTTCCATACGCAGGCCCATGGTTAAGTAGAGTCAAAACTCGACATTCTGCCAACAGGTTGAATGTCGAGATCGATGTGTAGTGTTACATAACCCATGGGCGGGTCTCGTGCGTAGTCACCTCCTCGTGGTGAGACCTGGTAATTGGCATCCTTTTTCAAAAATTAATCAGTTGATTAATCTTTGGAAAACGATGCCAAGCTAAGAACTACGCACCAGTCCAGTTTGGATCTCCAAATGCCGCCAAAAGAATTTTGGATGATCTAGACTGGACTGCACCGTGGGACACCGCGGGATATCTTTTGACTATGTCAAGTCCATCGTAGGCCCATTCTGTACAATGATACTTATCTAACTTAACTATGAAATCATTCTCTTATTTCAAACTAATTTGTAAACATGTGTGCAAACACCCATCAAAAGGAGTATTTATTTGGCGATGAGTGAATTTTAGATTTCTTTGCGTAAAAGGAGGTTGGATGGGTCGCGGAGAGGATGGATATCTGCTCGCAGCATCTCCTCTTGGTGAGATG